>NC_045958.1:94624836-94924836 GCF_010909765.2 Amblyraja radiata | reverse complement strand
AAAAATTTCAGTCTCTAGATGTGCAAAGCTGGTAGAGACATACCCCAAAAGACTTGCAGCTGTAATTGCAGCGAAAGGTGGTTCTACAAAGTATTGACTCAGGGGGGCTGAATACTTTTGCACGCCACACTTTTCAGTTTTTGAAAACCATGTATCATTTTCCTTCCACTTCACAATTATGCACCACTTTGTGTTGGTCTATCACATAAAATCCCAATAAAATACATTTACGTTTGTGGTTGTAACGTGATAAAATGTGGAAAAGTTCAAGGGGTATGAAAACTTTTGAAAGCCACTGTATCTCTTACCAGCCATCGCCCTACCTTTTCCCCGTCCCTTCCCCTCATCTCTCTGTCCAAAAGCATTCTTGCCTATCGAGAAAAGGTTCTCACACGTCTTACTGTCTCCGCATACATTCTATCTTTGTCCCTCCCGACATCAGTCAGAAGAAGGCTCTCGACCCGAAACGTCACCAATTCCTTCTCTCGATAGATGCTGCCTCACCCGCTGAGTCAAATGTCTTTTAAATGTTGTTATGATATCTGCCTCAACTATCTCCTCTAGCAGGTCTTTCCATATACCAACTACACTCTGTGTAAAAAAAGTTGCTTCTCAGGTTCCTATCTCACTTTAAACCTCTTCCTTGATTACCCTACTCTTGAGTGAAAATCTGTGCATTCACCCTATCTATTTTTGTGCAGATACTACCACCATTGGTCCAGTTATATCTACTAGCAAATGTACCAATGGATCTGATCGGGAATCACAACCTGCTTATTTACAGTATTAATTAACAAAGAAACATATTTCCCAAAGCTATTTCTAAAACACTAAACTTGAATTAGCATTTTAAAGAAAGTTGACTCCATCCACACTGCCTCAGAAAAGCAGCCAACACAATCAAAGACTTATCCCAACCTAGTCTTTCCTTCTTTTCCCCATTCCCATCAGGCAGTATATACAGATGCTTGAAAGTGCGCACTTAGGAAGAGCTTCTTTCCCTCTGTTATCAGGCTTCTGAATATCCATAACCTAGAGTACTATCCAATTCACCTATATCCCATTGAGGACATTGGACTTTGTCTATGGAACTATATTCTGCACACGGTATCTTCCTGTTTGCTCTACATATTGTAGTGAGTTTAACTTGATTATATATATGTATAGTAGATCTAATCTGTTCGGATAGCATGCAAAACTAAACTTTTCAGTGCACCTAAGTACAGGTGAGAATAATAATCCTAAACCTAAACCTAAACTTAAACATTCTTCCCACCCTGGTGCCCTGTTTTGGATTTAATTTTTCATTGCAGCAAAATTCAACATCCTTGGAGAGAGTCTGCCCTGATTGCAGTACATTGTCTTTGCCTTTCCACTGTACCACGAATAGTGATCAATACAAGTACTCTCTATTTTTAAATGATAAATCACAAGTACTGGACTGCACCTTCATTAGAGGGTGTTTCTTGCAGACTCAATGGGTTTCAGAGATTGATCTGATGCTTTGAAAAATGTGCAGTCAAAATATTGAAACTGGGTCTATTGGTAATTAGTTACCTCAAATTTGGTTGAGGGGGTGAATCAAACGGCATTTACACACCACCAACACTGGGTGGACGAGTTTGATCAGCCATTAATTACTCATCTCAGACAATGGGATTGGCATGGTGGGTTAACATAGAACATAACATGTAAAACAGTACAGCACAGGCACAAGCCCTTCTGCCCACAACGTTTGTGCTGAACGTGATGCTAAATTAAATAAGGTCATAAGGAGTAGGAGTAGAATTAGGCCATTCGGCCCACTACGTCTATTCCGCCATTGGATCATGGCTGATCTATCTCTCCCTCCTAATCCCATTCTTCTGTCTTCTTCGCATAACCTCTGACACCTGTACTAATCTAGAATCTATCTATCTACTGATCAAGAATCTATCTATGTCTGCCTTAAAAATATCCACTGACTTGACCTCCACAACCTTCTGTGGCAAAGAATTCCACAGTCTCACCACCCATTTCTCCTCATCTCCTTCCTAAAAGAAGGTCCTTTCATTCTGACACCACTAGTGAAAACATCCTCTCCACATCCACTCTACCCAAGCCTTTCAATTTCTGTATGTTTCAATGAGGTCCCCCCTCATTCGTCTAAACACCAGCAAGTACAGGTCCAGTGCCGACAAACGCTCATCATAGGTTAACCTACTTATTCCTGGGATAATTCTTCTAAACCTCCTCTAGATCCTCTCCAGAACCAGCACGTCCTTCCTCAGATATGGTGCCCACAATTGCTCACAATATTTGAGAAATGCCCATACCAGCGCCTTATAGAGCCTCAACATTACATCCCAGTTTTTGTATACAAGCCCTCTTGAAATAATGCTAGCATTGAGTTTGCTTTCTTTACTACTGAATCGACTTGCAGATTAACTTTTTGGGAATCCTGCAACAGCACTCCCAAGTCCCTTTGCACCGATTTCTGGATTCTCACCCAATTTACAAAATTATCTCTTCTGATGTGCATGATACATATTCCTCCATTCTCTCCATATCCATGTGCCTCTCTGAAAGGCTCTTAAACACCACTGATAATAGACACAAAGTGCTGGAGTAACTCAGCGGGTCAAACTGATAGAGGGAAACTAGAGGTATGGAAAGGTACAGAACAGACCAGTACATTTTCATACCTCTAGATTCTCTCTGCCCAGACTCTCTGAAATCTGCTCTCACCTGGTGAATTCCCTGTAATCGTGCCCTTGTTGTAACCAGGCGTGGTTCTGCTCCAGCTTCAGATGGAAGTACCTGTCGCCTGTGTCTGATTTGTTTGCAGATGCCGGGGTTTCAGCAGTTGCACCAGGGAGCAGGCCATCGGACTGATTAATTAACAAGATGAGGAAACCACTCACCACAGACGAAGGTTCCTAGGTAAGAAGAAATAGCAAAGTCAACCACCCATCTAATATAAAGAGCAAGAGATGACCCATTAACAACCTGCCCATCTTGAGTCCACACATCTAGTCATCTGATCATGCTCTTCCTCCCCACTGTACCTGCTGGACTCCTATTTTAATGAGAGAACCAAAGAAGGGGATCTGAGGAAGGCTAACCTCACCCAGGGTGGCTGGATTCTGGTTGAAACACTTGGTGGCTGGTGAAGGCAGATAATCTCACAGCAACTAAAATGAAGAGAAGGACTTAATTTCTATGTTTCTATGTTTCTATGACTTGGAACAAACACTGGTAAATTATATTAATATGATGGATATTTGAGTTTAGTTTAGTTTAGTTTAGTTTAGATTAATTTAGTTTAGTTTTACAACTTGGAAACAGACCCTTCGGCCCAATGAGCCCATGCTGACCATCGATCACTACCTGTCGCTAGTATAGGGAGGAACTGCAGATGCTGGTTTGAATCGAAAACAGACACAAAAAGCTGGAGTAACTCAGCAGGTCAGGCAGCATCTCTGGAGAAAAGTAATAGGTGATGTTTCAGGTCGCGACAACTTCTTCAGGCTGAGAGTCAGGGGAATGGGGAACCGAAGATAAAGACAGTACTTAGGACAAATGAATAGAAAATATGCAAAAAGCAAAGATAATCAAGAAAAGGTGGAGCCCACAATGGTCCAGTGTTGGCTGTGGGATAGGTGATAATGAATTATACAGACAGAGGAATGCAACAGGATGACAGTAAAAGCAGTACGACGACTAGGGTGGGGGAGGAGAGGAGAGAACGGGGATATAAGGGTTACTTGAAATTAGATAAACCAATATTCATATCAGTGGGTTGCAACCTGCCCATGCAAAATATGAGGTGCTGTTCCTCCAATTTACATTTGGCCTCTCTCTGACAATGGTGAAGGCCCAGAATAGAAAGGTCAGTATGGGAATGGGAGGGAGAGTTTGTTTTAACTGTGAGATTTGTAGTGCCAGGTTTGATGAATAAATTGATTTGCGTGTACATTAAAAATTCACAAACAAAATATCACGTTGGCTGAGGCAGACTGAGCGAAGGTGTTCAGCAAAATGATCTCCGAGTCTGTGCCGATATATAGTCCACACTTGGAACAGCAGATACAGACTAGTTCTATGTTATCCGAGTTTTGCATCCTACACACAAGGAGCAATTTACAGAAGCCAATTAACCTAAAAACCTGCACATCTTTGGAATGTGAGTGGAAACTGAAGCACCCAGAAGAAACCCATGCTGTCAAAGGGAGAATGTGCAAACTCCTCACAGACAGGACCCATAGTCAGTATCATATCCGGGTCTCTGGTGCTGTGAGTGACAGCTCCATCAGGTGCACCACACTGCCACTTGGTGTGGACGCAGTGAAGGTTGAAAGGCATGTTTTTGTGCTGTAAGATACTATCAGCTCTGTGACTCTAAATTCTAATCACCACCAATTGACACAACTTTCTTAAGCTGTAGACACAAGCAATGGAATGGAATGGAATACTTATTGGCACACGTGACAGTGCACAGTGAAATTCTTTGCTTGCATACCCAAGGTATGCAAATAGTCGCCACATAAATGGCGCAGACAAAGTTATAAAGTACCCCTGCCGGCTCCTCCTCTGTTCTCCTCCCCCCCCCCTCACAGCGGTTCCCCCATGCCATGTCCTCCTTTGTTCTTCCTCTGCCCCCTCCCCCCCCACCACAGCGGTTCCCCTGCGCCCTCATCGACAGCCGCACCGCCGACCGCGGGTCAACCCGCGAGGCTCTACTGCAGCTGCAGATGCTGGATTCTTGAGCAAAAAAACTAAGTGCTGGAGGAACTCAGCGAGTCAGGCAGCATCTGTGCTGAGGAAGGAACTGATGACATCTCGGGTGGAATCTCTGCATTTGTGGACTTTGCACATTGTCCTCGTGAAGGCTCGGGTTTGTGCAGAAATTCTCTGGTATCCTCCACATCCCACAGATGTGCTGGTAGGTTAACTGGCTCCTGTAAATTACATAGAAAATAGGTGCAGGAGTAGACCATTCGGCCCTTCGGGCCAGCACAACCATTCAGTACCCCGTTCCGGCTTTTTCCCCATCTATATTATAATATTAAAACTCTGTGGCTGCTGGCTGCCTGGCTGCTGGCTGGCTGTGTTTCTGCCTGACTTGTGGTTGCCAGCCTGTGGGTGCCAGCCTTTGATTCGTTGCTACGCCAACACCAGACCCACAAACGCCCAGATTTTTTCCATTTCGGTAGAGATTTCACTTTTCATTCCAAGTATCCACTCCTCATTAAATTTCGTTGTGTTTATGTACACATTTTTAATAAAATCCTTCCCCCCCCCCCCCCAACTCACTCATTTTGTCGCCTCCTGCTGGCCAGCGACCATAACGGCTGCTGGCGCCCGCCTCTCGCCTCAAAGACGCCATTTAAAAACAGCCGCACTACTGAGTCCTGAACGGCTTGAGTTGGAGGACCACGTCTCCCGTGGGGGCTACGGGTAGGGAACGGCTGCGTTGGGGGAGCAGACCCAACGGGTCTGCACTTGGTCTAGTTACCCTTGATTCCCTTAGCCCTAAGAGCTAAATCTTACTCTTTCTTGAAAACATCCAATGAATTGGCCTCTACTGCCTTCTGTGGCAGAGAATTCCACAGATTCACAACTCTCTGGGTGAAACGTTTTTCTTCATCTCAGTCCTAAATGGCCTACCCCTTATTCTTAAACTGTGACCCCAGGTTCTGGACTCCCCCAACATCGTGAACATTTTCCTACATTTACCCTGTCCAATCATCTAAGAATTTTATATGTTTCTATAAGATATCCTCTTATCCTTCTAAATTGCAACGATTACAAGCCCAGGTCATCGACCCAAATTGTCCCTGGTGTGAATCTGAATCTGGGTGTGTGAGAGAGAGCAAGTTGTGTAGAGCTGGATGGGGAAATGGGATTGACGGGTATGCTGTGGGAGCTGGCATTGACTCAACGGGTCAAATAGCCTCCATCGGCATCTCGAGAAAAACAAAATAAATGGTTTGGGGAGAAAACAAATCCAGGAAAATGCAGAGAGAGTAGGACTAATTGGTCACACAAGAGACTGCAGGTGCTGGAATCTTGGGCATCCAGCAAATTCAACAACTTGTTTCTTTGCTGAGGGCTAATTGGATGTTCTTTCGAAGAGCATGGTGGGTGTCATGCCCTCCTTCCCTGCCGTGGGATCTTTTGAAAGAAAATAGCAGAATATTTTAGAATGAGAAAAGATG
This sequence comes from Amblyraja radiata, assembly GCF_010909765.2. Lineage (NCBI taxonomy): Eukaryota > Metazoa > Chordata > Chondrichthyes > Rajiformes > Rajidae > Amblyraja > Amblyraja radiata. The sequence continues at coordinate 94,918,636 of NC_045958.1, read as the reverse complement.
TGGATTTGGATAGTGAAAATCATACAGCATGTTAAACAATGTGATCTTCTTAAGCTTGAGAAGATACATGGCTTTTGCCATAAACCAATCCTTACATGAATCTGTTATTCCACCATTGAAAGAACCTGTGTAAGTTAAGGGTGTAGTCCAGATCCCCCAAACTACCTCCTTGCGCTTTTTTTAAGTTGCACTTTCTCTGTTGCTGCAACACTATATTCTGTGCTGTTTAATTTTCTCATTGAACTACCTGTTGTACATGTGTAATTGATTGTACTTGTGATTTGACTGGATAGCATGCAAAACAAAGGTTTACGCAATGCCTTGGTGCGGGTTACAATAATAAACCAATACGGTACCTTCTCTGCAGTTAGCTGAGTCGATCCATCTTGATACACCATGGTTAAAATTATGAATGTTGCACAAGCCGCCTCTTCCAACACCTGAGGCCTTCGCTCAGAGTCCAGTGTGATGAGATCACAGATCTGTGGCCGTGACTCTAGTCTGGAATCGAAGCCTTTGGTGCCTTGGCCCTGGTCCTTCATTAACCCACCATCCAGCACAGGCTGCTTTACCATGCTCATCATTCCCAGTTTCTCCCATTTCAGCGTGGCCTTTTTCCGTTTGTGGCAATTATCCTTCTTCTCCTCCTGAACTGAATTGAGTCTTTTTATTGCTAATGCCTGTGTCTCGGTTGGCCTTGGAAGTCCCACTTGGGAGCTCTGCTGTGCGGGAGTACCAAGCTGTGGTTTCCAACAAGCAGTCGCTCCACCAACCTTCATGTCTAGATGAGAGGAGGCCAGTGCTTCTGGGTGCTCATTAGCAGCAGGGTCGATCGCATGTTGCACAGAAGTGCACTCTGACTGGCTGCCCAAATCTACTTGCTGTTGAGAGAAAAAAAAGTATCTCTCAAAATTCCAGTTGTTTCTTGCACACACATAAATACATGAAGGAGAAAGCATGCAGAAATTGCTTGAAATACTCAGCCACTCGGACATAGAACAAAGAACAGTACAGCGCAGAAACACGTCCTTTATCTATGCCGAACATGATAACAATTTAAACTATACAACTGCACATTGTCTATGTAGTAGCCATTTAGCTTAACTCGGTATGTTATAACTATAACCAGTTACCTTTAAATTTTATCTGCCTGTAATTATGTGGGTGGGATTTATTACGTAGTCGAAGGCGTGTTTGCGGCTTGGATTCTTGCGTAGATGCCCTAGTAGATTTTAGTTTAGTTTGAAGAAGCATGGGGGAGAGGTCACAGCTTTCGACCATGCACGTGTTCCACCATGCACGAGTTTGACTGCGAGTAAGATCAAAATGTACTTAAACAACAAGAAGTTTGGATGAATTTCTTACTGTTTTTACTGCGACAATAAAGAAACTATTAATTAAGAGACTGTGTTTTGGAAGATATATCTTTTGACGGCATTGAATGTCGTTGAATGGAGAGCTCGTAAATGCGTTTCGATAATCTCCTAACCCCTGTCTTCAATCATAGTTGCTAGAGGAAAGATTCCTTGAACAATATAATAATCTGCCACTACATCTAGTCGAAAGCTACCTTACAGCCAAGAGGTAGAAGATTTGTCCCATAGAAGAGGGACAGAAGGTTGGGCTGGATCTCTGGAGAGATTACTGCTTGAAGAATTGGTTCCGCAGAAGTGGAACTAAAGACTGGTTCCCTAGAAGAGGAACTGAAGGTAGATCTCAGCCAGAGATTAAGAACCTACCTGACCGGTAGGTTAATGGACAGCCACGCGACTTATCTGAAGATTGAAAACTTCACTGATCGACAGCGTGAGTAGAACAGCTATTGTATTATGCTGTAAATTTGAAAGCTGGAACGCTTTAATTAGAACAGCTTCTTAACGAGATGCTGTGAAAGTTCAAAAACTTTGTATATTAAAGTAAAATTACAGGCTCTGATAAAGAGCCAGTTCTGCTAAGTTTTGGAAGGGAGCTAAGGGCGAGTAAAACTGGAATCCAGGTGCTGGCCTTGGTTTGTTTTGAAGTTGAGATAAGATACATTCTTTCTGAACTGAAGTCACTTCTATACTTTGAAAATAATTGGATGTTTTCTGTTTAATTTAGGGAGCAAGAAGATGCAGTTAAGCTGGGCGAAGGAGCGCCACCAGAGGGAGCCGTGGAATCTTCAACAAGTAAGCCAGGTGAAGAAGAGCCGGAAGAGAGACGATCTAGCCAACGAGCAAAGAAGCCTACCGAAAAGCCCCGAGTTGCATTTCTGGACAAATGCCAGACTGATAGAGACAAGTTATGGAAGCAGATGATCAAGAAAATTGAAATCCAGAAGAAACTAATGGAATCAAAAGAAAATGCGAAGGTAGTGCAATCTAATCTGGAGCAATTATTCAGTTTTGGTCACGAGGTTGGCGAAAAGCAAAGCTCATTGCTGAGTTTACAACTGCAAGAGGAAGAACTCAAAAGCCACACCCAGTGGTTCTAAGAAAGATTGGAATTTTTCGATGAGTTTGTAAATTATGTGCAGAAGTGTTTACTTGAAATCGAACAACTTACAGTTGAAAGTGCGATGCAACAAGGTGCTGAAATGGAAGAGGAGATTACACCACATGATAGTATCTCGAATGTATCTTCATGGAGAATCAAGAAGCCATGTTACCAGATCTGGTGGCTTTCTTAGAAAGGGAAGTACGGTTCATGTTAGATCCATGCCACGGGAATATTCAAGATCCTAGACCAATTGCAACTGTCAAAGGTTCGACCTTTACTAAAACAAAAGGAAGATCAGGACCTAAGGGAGGCAGTTTTGCAACCGCTATAATACCTGTGGAAACGACAGGTGGAATGAAAGGAGATATACCTACTATCAAGCAAAAAGCCTTTTAGTTGTTATGTGATGAAGTTGGTCACACCATAAGGTGGTGTCGAAGATTCAAGAAGAAGGGATATAAAGAAAAGATGGATTTCTTAAAGGAGAAGGGAATCTGTTTTGGATGTTTGAAAAAAGGACACATGGTTAAAGACTATGAGAGTCCTATAACTTGTGATGAGTGCAAGCAAGATCATCCTGAAGCACTTCACACTGAGCAGAAGAAGCCGGAGCAAATAGAAAAGAAGGAGAAGCCAGCTACGAATGATGCTGTCACCTCACCTCAGATAACTGCCCATATTGGGGCCGGGGTAGAAACCTGGAGCTTCTCTATTTTACCAGTTCAGATAAGGAATAGCAAGACGAAAACAGTGTTGCAAACATATGCATTTTTGGATCATGGAAGTTCGGCTACCTTTTGTACAGAAAACTTAATGAGAAGGCCAGACATCACAGGAGAAGAGGTTAAGATTCTATTGCGTACCATGAATGAAGAGAAGGAGTGCGTTAGTCATTACATTACAAGTATGGAAATATCTAGTCTGGATGAAGACAATTTTATACCAATATCTGAGGTGTTTACACATGAGAGCATCCCTGTTTGTCATCAAAATATACCCAGACATGAGGACTTGAAAATGGCCTTACTTGAAGGATGTCAAGATACCTAAAATAAATTCTGGAATCAACCTACTTAACGGGACAAATGATTTGAAGGCATTGGAACCTATACAAACTGAAGAGCCAATGGGATGGACCGTTTGCTGTGAAAACCCTACTAGGATGGGTTATCTATGGCTCCTTGAGAAGGAACAACGAAAGCAGGAACCAGAAGAACTACCCAGCTGCTGCTGTTAATCAAATATCTACTGGTAAATTAGAAAAGCTATTGATCAAGCAATACAATCATGACTTCAATGAAAGTACCAGTAAGGAATCTGAAGAAATGTCCAGGGAAGAGTTAAAGTTCTTGGATATTATGAGCTACTCAATAAAGATGATAGACGGACACTATTGTCTGGACTTACCTTTCAAACAAGAAAGTGCCGAATAATCGTCGTATGGCAGAGCAACGCACCCAGAATCTAAAATGCAAGTTTGGCAAGAAAACGAAATTTCATGAGGAATATACGTCTTTCCTAAAGGATATGATTGACAATGATTATGCTGAAATGGTACCAACAGACCAGCTGAATCGAAGTAATGGAGAACTTTGGTACATTCCACAACATGGGGTGTATCACTCGAAGAAAGGGACCTTGAGGGTGGTCTTTGACTGTGCTGCAGTCTTCAAAGGAACATCACTTAACTGACAACTACTACAAAGTCCAGACCTTACTAATTCACTCATTGGAGCTCTCATTAAATTCAGACAAGAACCGATTGCTTTGATGGCTGATATAAAGCGATGTTTCATCAAGTCAAAGTATCAGAAAAACACATTGACTACTTGCGATTCTTATGGTGGCCTGAAGGAGATGCACAACAAGATTGTGTTGAATACCGGATGAAGGTGCATCTCTTTGGAGCAGTGTCATCACCAAGTTGTGCGAACTTTGCGTTAAAGAAGAATGCAGATGATAATAAAGCTCCCTTTCCAGAAGAAGTGATAACCACTGTGAAGAATAATTTCTATGTGGGTGATTGCTTAAAATCCATGTCTACGGTGCAGGAAGCAATTCAAATGGTAAAACACCTGACTTCCCTCTGCAATAAGGGAGGATTCACGCTTTCCAAGTGGATCGTGTTGTATTGGAAAGCATTCTACCAGATGATAGAGCCAAGGAGACCAGGGTGTTGGATTTGGCCAAATACAATTTGCCAATGGAAAGAGCATTGGGATTGCACTGGTGCTTTGAAACAGATGTGTTTAAGTTCAGAATCTCGATTCAAGAGCGACCATGTACTAGAAGGGGTATCCTATCCATGATTGGTTCTGTTTACGACCCTCTGGGATTTCTTGCACCATTTACATTGCCAGCCAAGTGGATTTTGGAGGATCTTTGTAAGGAAAAACATGGATGGGTGGAGAGTATAATTCAAACTTCCTCTCACCGATGGACAGAATGGTTAGCAGATCTCAACAAGATCTCAGAATTCAAAGTGGACCAGTGCATGAAGCCTACAAGCTTTGGTAAGATCAGGTGCACAGCTGCATCATTTCTCAGATGCCAGTGAAAGTGACTACGGTACTGTTTCATATCTAAGACTGGAAAATGATAACAAAGAAGTACATGTTGCATTCTTAATGGGAAAGGCCAGAGTGGCACCATTGAAGCAAATGACAATTCTCGGAATGGAACTTACTACCGCAGTCTTATCTGTTAAAGTTGACATATTGCTGCAAAAAGAACTACAGATTCAACTGGAAGAATCTATCTTCTGGACTGATAGTACTACGGTGCTTAAATAATTCAACAATGAGAACAAACGTTTTTTGACATTTGTAGCAAACAGAATCTCTCTTGATTTGGGAGCTACTAATGTTTCACAATGGAAATATGTTAACACAAAGGAAATTCCTGCGGATCTAGAGGACTAACAGCAGACCGCTTCTTAAGCAAAGAGATGGATTAATGGACCAGAGTTTCTCTGTTAGCCAGACAGAGAATAGCCAAAACTTGAGCTGGGATTTGAAATCTCTGCTAATGATCTAGAAATTAAACAAAACATCACAGTGAACGTTGATTTCTTTCTATGCCTCTTAGCAGATGTATCGCCATCCGCCATCTGCTAAAAATCATATTATTCTCTCGAAGGATTTTCACATATCAACATTATTGTTACGACATATCCATGAATTGATCTGATATGGAGGAAAAAGTTTCATGCTGTCAAAACTTTCGACTTTTCTGATTTGGACTATATACTGAGTATCATGCCTGATGTTAAGGGTTTGGTGCATACAGTACATCTTCAGACTAAGAACAAGTTTTAATAAGACCAATAACCAAGTTATGCTTGCTTCTAAAAGTCGAAGGTGAAGATGGAAGAATCGCTAAAGAAGTCTGAGTGTGGATATATAATGCATGCTATTTTTTGTTTTTTGATATATGTTAACCTTTTATAGCTACCTTTTTTAATGTCTATTAGTAATTGCCTCCTTATATACTCAGAACAATTAGGGGCCAGTATGTAGTATCCATTTAGCTTAACTCAGTATGTTATAACTATAACGAGTTACCTTTAAATTTTATCTGCCTGTAATTATGTGGGTGGGATTTATTACGTAGTCGGAGGTGTATTTGCGGCTGGGATTCTCGCGCAGACGCCCTAGTAGTTTTTAGTTTAGTTTGAAGAAGCATGGGGGAGTGGCCACAGCTTTCGACCATGCACGAGTTTGACTATAAGTAAGATCAAAATGTACTTAAACAAGAAGAAGTTTGGATGAATATCTTACTGTTGTTACTATGACAATAAAGAAACTATTAATTGAGAGACTGTGTTTTGGAAGATATATCTTTCGACGGCATTGAATGTCTCATGGAGAGCTCGGAAATGCGTTTCGATAATCTCCTAACCCCTGTCTTCAATCATAGTGGCTAGAGGAAAGATTCCTTGAAGGATATAATAATCTGCCACTACAGTCTATTTCCTTCCATTTCTTATCTGCACATGTGTGTCTAAAGCGTCTTAAACCGTGCTTTCGTATCTGTCTCCACCACCTCTCCTGGCAGAGTGTTACAGGCACCTATCACTCTCTGTGATAAAAACCTGCATCATAATCCTCATAGAGTCATATACCGTGGAAACAGGCCCCACGGCCCAACATGCCCATGCCGACCAACATGCCCCATCTGCGCTAGGCCCACTTGCGTGTGTTTGGCCCATATCCCTCTAAATCTATCCTATCCATGTATCTATCTAAATGTTTCTTAAATGTACCTGCCTCAACTACTTCCTCTGGTAACTCATTCCATACACTTTTAAACGTTCTCCTTTCACCTTATAGCAATCTCCTCCAAGAGGGTATTTCCATTGTGGGTAAAAGACTCTCTCTACCTTATCTATGTCTCTCATACTTTTATATACTTCAGTCAGGTCTCACCTCAGCCTCAGATGCCATGGAGAAAACAATTTGTTTGTTCAACCTCTCCTTATAGCTAAAAAAAAAGATTCAAAGTTCTGGAGTAACTCAGCGAGTCAGGCAGCATCCATGGAGAGTGTGGATAGGTGCTGTTTTGGGTTGGGACCATTATTCAGACAAAAGAAGAGACCCGACGCAAAACGTCATCTATCCGTGTTCACCAGAGGTGCTGCCTGACCCGCTGAGTTACTCAAGGACTTTGTGCCTTTTTTTTGTAAAGCAGCATCTACAGTTGCTGTGAAGTTCTACTGTTGAAACAAGGGTTTCGACTTAACGTTAATATTCTCTAATCCAGGCAGCAACCTGATGAGCCTTTTTTGCACCCTCTCAAAGCCTCTGCATTCTTCCTATAATGTGGCAACCAGAACTTCACAGATGCTAATAGCCACAGAATACAAATAAGAAGTTAGTGGGAGGCACAAGAAACTCAGATACTGTATTCTTGAGCAAATACACAAAGTGCTGGAGGAACTTAGTGAGTTGGACAGACCATTCTGTCCACGGATGCTGTGTGACCCGCTGAGATGCCCTAGCACTTTGTGGTTTGCTCAGGAGGATATTAGTCCAGCAAAAGGTCTTCATGCCAAAGAAAGCAAACACTTGTTAAACACCATGAATCAATTGATCCACAGGAACAGGGCAAGGTGTAGTTATCATACAGGTCAATTCCAACGAACCTTCAGTACTGAGAGGTAACAGTCATAGGGTTCTGAAGAGAGGACTTGACCCGAAACATGACCTATCCATGTTCCTCTGAGGCTGCCTGACCCGCTGAGTTACTCCAGCAATTTGTGTCTTTTTTTGTAAACCACCATCTGCAATTCCTTGCGAATCCAGTCTTTATACTTTAGAGATACAGCACGGAAACAGGCCCCTCAACCCACCATGTGTGCGCTGACCAGCGATCACCCTGTAAGGTAACACTATCCTACACACACTAGGGACAATCCATATCAAAGCCATTTAACCTACAAAACTGCATGACTTTGGAATGTGGGAGGAAATTGGAGCACCCGGAGGAACCCTACGTGGTCTCAGGGAGAACATATAAACTCCGCACAGACAGCACCCACAGTCAGGATCCAACCCAGTTCTCTGGTGCTGTACGCAGCAACTCTACCATTGTGTAACTGTGCCGCCCCAGTTAAAGGTTTCTCACGGTACAATACCATGTTGACATTTACCTGTGTTTTTGTCATAAGGAATTCCTTTAAGCTGAAGGGAGCTTCATGTCCAACATTCACAATTCCACTTCCTTCAATAAAAGAGAGAAAAAAAATATCTTTACACCTGCGACATAGTGCACTGGCCATATTTTTATTCACAGGGTTAAAATAAAACCTAGAAAACTACACATCATACCCCATCATGTGGCTGCTTGCCCTCATTGCAGGCCGTGCCCAGAATAAGATTAATGCATACAACTTAGAACATAGAACAGTACAGTACAGGAACAGACCCTTCAGCTATGGTTGCCAACTATCCCGTATTAGCCGGGACATCCCGTATATTGGGCAGAATTTGTGTGTCCCATACGGGACCGCCCTTGTCCCGTATTTGACTGCTACTACTCGGGTCGAGGGGACTGTCGGGTCTGAGCACCGCATCCAGCCCTGCCACACCTGTCCCGATGTAGTGCAGCCCATGGAGTGCAGCAGGAGCGCCTTGCCCGTGGCCCCATCAGTCGGCAGCCCGGCCTGCTGTCCTTCGGACCTTCGCTTACCGCCGACACTACCACCCCTCCTTCTCATGGATGATCATCGGTTCATGAGTTGGATGGGGTGCTGGACTTTGCATGCAACAGAACACAATGCCAAGCCAGCGGGCCAGCTGAGGAGTTTTGGGCCGGGCCACGCGACATCGCACGCAAAGTCCAGCGCCCGGGCCAAAACTCCTCAGCTGGCCCCTCCAGCTGGGCTTTGTGTGCAGTCCAGCACCCGGGCCAACTCATTATTCACCCAGCCATGACCGAGTCGGTCAATGAATTGCCATCGTGAATTTGTCCCTAATTTTGACCTTTTGTCCCTTATTTGGGAGTGAGAAAGTTGGCAACCCTACCTTCAGTCCACAATGTCTGTGCCATCATGTGGCTGCTTCTCCTCATTGCAAGCTGTGCTTGGAATAAGATTGATGCATAAAACATAGAACATAGAACAGAACAGTACAGCACAAGAACAGGCCCTTTGGCCCAAAATGGTTCAATGATACTTTATTGTCACATGTACCAAGGTACAGTGAAATTCATTTTTGCATACAGTTCAGTACAAGTTTTACTATACATGAGCACATCTTAGATACAGTACAATTATATAGAAATAGTACACTAAGAGAGTACACAAGAGTCACCAAAATTGGCGTCATTTTCAAGTCCCAGTTGTTGAAAGTCTGTTGTCCTGGTGGTGTTGCAGAGTCAGCCTGGCCGACCATAGCCGTTGGTGTCCTCCACTGCTGCTCTGCTGCTCCACTGCTCCATGCAGATGCAGGTCGCATCCGGTCCATGCGCTCAGCTTCTTGGAGCGGCGTCTGATCCAGCCGAGCCCCAGGCTGCTACAGGGCCTCCAGCGGCCCACTCCAGAGTGGAAGTGCATTGCATTGCCTCCTGCAGCCAGTCCGCTTACCAGCCCTCTGGCCTGAGTTCATAAGTTCTCGGAGCAGAATTGGGCCATTCGGCCCATCAGGTCTACTCCGCCATTCAATCATGGCTGATCTATCTTTCCCTCTCAATCCCATTTTCCTGCCTTTGCCCCATAACCCCTGACACCAGTAACTAATCAAGAATCTTTCAATCTCCCAAAAAATATCCATTGACTTGGACTCCCTCCTCTCCGATCCACGGAGCGAGCAGAGGCTCGGCAGCTTCCCTCTCCGTGCTAGCTTCCCGGTTCCGCAGCGGCCAAGCCAGGTCTGATGTTGGGCTATGGCCGCGGCTTGTAGGGATCCTCTGCCGCACGGCTCGCCAGGATCTGTCTGTGTCAAACATGATGCCAAGACCAAATCTATTCTGCCTGTAATTATCACTTGCAATTTATGATCAAACTGTACCTAGAATTCTGCAGCCTCATTAATCACTGAAGTGGGTAGGTAATCAAAAGTAACCGATGACTGTGATACAGGAAAATCTGACGCTATTATTGAGAGTATACAGTGCAATGTATGAAGTAGCAAGTGAAAACATGGAAAACAGATTAATACATTATTGAAGAAAGGAACGAAGAACCATAAGAACTAATAGCTACATGATCAAAAGAAGTAGAACATAGGCCATAGAACAGTAGAGCACAATGATAGGCCTTTCTGTCCACAATATCTGTGCTGATTACAGTGTAATTATTACAATGTTACCTGGACCAAACAAAATGACACTCTGGCCAAGAAAGCACACGAATGCCTCTCACTTCCTCAGGACACTAAGGAGGTTTGGCATGTCTCCTCTAGGTTTACAATGGATATTTGATTGATAGCAGCAGCAGGGCAGCCATTTCAACCCTGCTGTCCTTGGCTCTTCTCAAGGAACCCACCCCAGTAGGGTCCTCACAGGGTATGGTCCATCCCCTTGGCTGTTGACCAGCTCCCAAGGTTCCAATACCTTTGAAGCATTTGTCCCAATGAGTAGATCAATGCCAGAGTCTATTTCAGGAATCTTGATATCCTTCAAGTAAGGCCATTGTATCGTGTCTTCCTGTCTGCGAATGTTTAGCTGAGAAACAGGCATGGTCTTATGTGTGAACACATCAGATAGTTGAAGAAAATTGTCTTTGTCCAGATTAAATATTTCCAAACCTGAGATATGATGACTGATCATAGTCTTCACTTGGTTCATGGTATGCAAGAGAATAATGGTATTTTGTCCTGTAATGTTCAGCATTCTCATCGAGCTTTCTCTGCAAAAGGTAGTTGAACTTCCATGAACCAAAAATGCATATGTTTGCAACACTGTGTCCCCCTTGTGGCTCTTTACCTGTACTGGTACAATGGAAAAGATGCAGGTTTCTTCACCGGCCTTAATATGCCCACACATATGAGGTGAGGGAACAGCATTACTCCAAATTGGCTTCTCATTATGTTCTGTATGCTCCGGCTCTTCTCTTTGTTCTTTTGTTCTATGTGAAGTGTTACAGGATGATTTTGGTTGCACACATCACAAGTCAAACGTCTCTTGCAGTCTTTGCTCATGTATCCTATCTTCAAACATCCAAAGCAGACTCCCTTCTCCTTTAAGAAGTCTATCCTTTCTCTGTGCTCCTTTTTCTGTGGACAGCGGCCCAATATGTGACCACTTTTATTACGGAACAAACAAGCACCTTGAGAATTGGTGGTAGATACATTTCTTCTCATTCAACTTGTTGTCAGATTTTCTTGCACTGTTGTTTCAAAACTGCTTGCTCTTGGTCCCGACTTTTCTCCTGCTTTAGCAAAAATAGAGCTTTTAACAGTTGCAATTGGCCTAGCATCCTGGATGTTTCCAAAAGGTGGATCTGACAGTATCTTCACTTGTCTCTCAGAGAACAACTTAGCACTCAATACAAAAAAAACAAAAGAGCTCATTATTGACTTCAGGAAGAAGCGGGGTGATCATCCTCCACTGCACATAAAGGGAGAAAGAGTAGACAGAGTTTTAGGTTCCTGGGCACCCACATCTCAGCAGATCTCAGATGGTCAACTAACACGCACTCCCTGGTAAAGAAGGCACAACAACGGCTTTACTTTATCACCAGGAGGGGGAAGCGCCTAACACCCCCACCCAAAGATACTGAATAAGTTTCTGAAAATGAACTAAAAAACACCACCAAATTTCAGCAACTATTCAGTAGCACAGACATCACTGGCGCGACAATGCATCAGCCAATACATTATCTTTGCCACGGATATGCCTGATCTCCACGTTGTAATCTTGCAGCTGCAAACTCCAGCTCATTAACCGCCGGTTCTTATTCCGCATATTCTGCAAGAATACCAACGGATTATGATCCGTGAGTACGATGACAGGGACATTCGAGGAGCCAACATAAACCTCGAAATGAGTCAGAGACATTACAACCGCAAGGGTTTTTTTTATCAGCAGAACTCTTTTATTAGTTATACTGCTGCAGATAGAAAACCTCTACAAACGGCGACCACGGCGGCCCCCCTTCCTGCGTGTGCTGTCTGATGGGATGGGAGTCACATCCTAGATCCGTCCAATCTTCATTCCAGATCGAGCAAGAGCTCTCAAAGCCGACTGTGCCCCAGGTCCATGGGTCTTGGTCCTGTTGCCTCCAGTAGCGCGGAGTTTTATGTGGAGAGCGGTGATGCCCAGCTCCTTGCACCTCTGGGACACGTCCTGGGCTGCCAGCATGGCGGCGTACGGCGAGCTCTCGTCTCTGTCTGCCTTCACCTTCATGCCACCGGTGACGCGGCAAATGGTCTCCTTGCCGGACAGGTCTGTCACGTGGACAAACGTATCGTTGAACGAAGCGAAGATATGGCAGACGCCAAAGACATTCTCGCCCTCAGCCACCTGTGGTCCCAGGCTGATCACCTGCTCCTCCTTCTTCTCCTTTCCCTTCCGGGGAGCCATTCTGCGTCTCGTCCTGCGGAGCGGCCGAAAAGAGCATATCCCGGACGAGCCCCCATTTTGTTACGACTCCCGAATGCAAGTACTTCAGAGCCGCGTAACACAAGTCAAAAACCAGGTTCAGGTTCAAAAACAGTTTTAATTATTCATTGGAACACAAAACCCAAACCTGATTTAAACAACCCAGTCAGGGATATGGATAAACTGACAAACAATTTAACAATGCTCCAGCCAGCCACGCAATGGGCCGTCGAACCGGAGACTCCAAAACCTGCCCAAAGAGATACAACCCTGAAACCAAAATACACAAAAACTCTAAGGTCAGCCCTTATCCGTCCCAATTCAATATCTGTTAACAAGGAATGGTGAAAATACACAAAGTTCTATGCCATGTGGTCAGGCTTTCCTCGGCCCACACCAGCAGTCTGCTCATCAGTCAGGGTCGACGAAGAAGAGAGAGGATCCTGGGAAGCTCTGGTATTTATACTTCAGATGAGTCACCCGTCACCTGACGCAGCTTGGCCAATCGGGTACAGGAGCCTTTAACCCCTCGATTCCAGACTCACAGCCACGAGGCCTGTACTTGGGATAGAAACAGAGAAAGGTAAGTACATAGCATTCACCAGGAGGGGGAAGCGCCTAACACTTCCTAAGATCACTCAGGAAAGTCAACTTGCCACAACAGCTGCTAGTGTCAATCGAACGTTGCGCCATAGAGAGTGTCCTGACACATGGCATCCTGATGTGGTATGGCAACAGTTCTGCGGCTGACAAGAAGGCTCTGCAGAGAGTCATCAATACAGCCCAGAATATCAACAACACACACCTGCCTGCCCTGGAAGAGATCTATGGCTCTCGTTACCTGCTGAAGGACTCATCTCATCCCGCACATCACTTGTTTGCCCTTCTGCCTTCAGGAAAGCGTTGCAGGTCCATCAAATCACACACCACAAGATTAACCACAGTTTTTGCCCCAAGGCCATCACCACTCTGAATTCTGCACTGAACCCATAGCCGATATTTTGTATTGCCACAACACTATACTGTGAATATTGCACATTCCAACTTGACTTGATGTTTTCTTGCCGTTTTGTTATTTGTTATTATTTATTTGTAACATTGGAGCTCCGCTCGGGCAGTGCACCTGAAATTTCGTTGTATGTATTTACAATGACAATAAAGTGTATTATTATTATTATTATTATTATTATTATTATTATTATTATTATTATTATTATTAAGTCTACCAGGTCAGAAAATCTAGCTCGATGTCCACGCTCTTCCTGTCGCTGACATGTCCTATTCCTCCACTTCTCTCTGAGCTTGTAAGGCAGTTTTAGAAGGATGGTCTTCATTTTGGAAGCAACATTAATTTCCTCCATATAGGTGAGATGTTCCATTGCATTGCAACAACCTCTAAGGAACAGTGAGAATGCTTCCAATGCCTTCATATCCTCTGGTGTGATCATTGACCAGGCAAATGCCTTGACCATATATGTAGTGGCAATCTTATGTTCATTACCAAAATGTTCTTTAAGCAAATCTTTTGCTCTTTAATAGCCCTGGGCTGGAGGCAAATGTCGGCAGCTGCGGACTAAGTCTTTTAGATACCCTCTTATGTATTGCTCTAGAAAATGTAAACAATCACTGACATCATTAGTTTTTCTTCCTACTCCTCGCTGAAATGCAGTGATGAAAACTTGTCATACTGCAAATGATCACCATCATAAACAGGAATGTCTCTTGGTGGTAAAGTAGAAGAGAGATTTTGTTGAGCCATAAGAGTAGTGATGCCATTTTGCCTCTGCATTAGGTTACAGATATCCCGTTGGTTTCCATCATTCAGTACAGGGGGGGTTATGCTAGCATGCCCCTGCACACCCTTTTTCATATGAGTCTGTACATTTTGCTTTTGAAGAGAGTATTGAGTTAGATGGGTCTTATCATGAGCTCTAACAGATGATCTATGAGTTTTTTGTTTTGGTCTTACAACCTGTTGCTGGGAGGAAAATTCAGATCCCATCAACACATTCTGTCTTTGTTGCAATTGATCAAACAAGTATTCATCTGCCTGTGCATTTAATTTAACTGATGTTTCCCTTTGAGCAGTTCCTTTTCTCATAAAAGAGCTCAGCCCATGAGATACTCTAGAGCTGCTTCTTGATCCCTTGGCCTCAAGTACATTGATTCTTGCATTGGTTACTGCCAGCTCAGTCTTTAGTTCCAGCTGTTCTTTTCAATTGTTCTTCTTGTCTTCCCAATTGTTCTTCTTGTGCCTCAAGCTCATGCTTTTTGTTCAGGGTGGCACCCCGTGGTCTGAGCTTTTATGCGAGCTGAGACCTTTGAAGATGCACATGAAGAACTAGATTTGAGGCAATTTTGGTGTTGAGACATTTGAAACACTCTTCAGGTACAATTTCTTCTGAGTTTACAACACTCTGTTGTATGGCACTTTCCGCTATGGAGTGTGTAGTTTGCTGTCCTACATCAGATAACCACACCATTACATCTTGTGTAAAACCACTAAAAGTTTCCATTCTTTGTTGAAATCACCGATCTTGCCTTTCAAGGTCCTTTTCAGGCAGTGGTACCTTCACCGATGACTAGTGGTTTTTGCTGACTTCATCTCAGAGTTTGATTAATTGAACCAGGTTAGATTGTACTTCATTTGCCTTTTCCCCTGATTTCATGAACTCTTTCAGTCCGGAAGTGGCGGCGCTGTTGACAGCTGCGGCTCGCCTGCAGTCCGTCTGTTTTTACTTTTTTTGTTGTTTTCTTTTGATCTGTTTTAGTTACATTTTAGTTTATTAGGTTGTGTATATGTGTGGGGGGGGGGGGTGAAAACATTTTTTTTGGTCTCTTCCTTCAAGGGAATGAGACTCTTCTTGTCGTATCCCCCTTCTCTGCCTCCGTCTGCGCTGAGGCCTAATGACGGAGCTGACGGCCTCCAACTGCGACCGACCTCGAGGCTCCGGAGGCAGAGCCAGCTAGGACTTACCAACGCGAGGGTGGCCGAATTCGGGCTGTGGCGGCATTCCGGTGGCGGTGGCCCGGCTTCGGGGCTTCGGGGCTGAGGCAGCGTTCCGGCGGCTGCGACCTGAATTCGGGGCTCCGCCGCGGGCCCAGTGGACGACATCGTCGGGAGCTCGCAGGTCACAGGTTGGTGACCTGTTTTTCCGGAGCTCCCGCAACTACAGCTGCGTCCACTGGACTGGAGGGCGGCATCTTCGGCAGCTTCGACCACCCCAGGACACGGAGCTTGAACCGGCTCATTTGCGGAGCTCGGTTGAGCCGCGGGACTTACTTACCATCATCGGGCGGGGTCACAACAACGGAAGCCTGGATCGCTTCAGTGCAGAGGGAGAACAAGGAGGGAAGAGACGGAGACTTTAAGACTTTTGCCTCCATCACAGTGAGGAGGTGCCTGGTGAACTCACTGTGGTGAATGTTATCAAACCAGCCGACAAGGGAGGTGCCGTGGTAGTCTGGCGCATCAATCTCTACAAAGCTGAGGCCACTCGCCAACTCTCGGACACCTCCTCCTACTTACCCTTGGACCATGACCCCACTGACGAGCACCAGGCCACCATATCTAGCACCATCACCGACTTCATCAATTCCCATACCCTGCCCGACCAAGCTTCCAACCTCATCGTTCCCCAGCCCCGCACGGCCCATTTTTACCTTCTCCCCAAAATCCACAAACCCGACTCTCCCGGCAGACCCATTGTCTCTGCTTGTTCGTGCCCCACCGAACTCATCTCCACATACCTTGACTCCATACTATCCCCCCTGGTCAAATCCCTTCCCACCTATGTTCTAGACACTCTCCGCCGCCTCCGCGCATTCCACTCTCTAGGCCCTCACCCCCTCATCTTCACCATGGATGTCCAGTCACTCTACACCTCCATCCCCCACCAGGATGGCCTCAAAGCCCTCCGGTTCTTCCTCGACCAGAGGAGCAACCTATACCCAGCCACTGACACTCTCCTCCGCCTAGCGGAGTTGGTCCTCACCCTCAACAACTTTACGTTTGACTCCTCCCATTTCCTCCAAACACAAGGCGTAGCTATGGGCACACGCATGGGCCCCAGCTACGCCTGCCTCTTTGTCGGGTACGTTGAACAATCCCTGTTCAATACGTACCAGGACCCCATCCCCGACCTCTACCTCCGTTACATTGACGACTGCTTTGGGGCCACCTCCTGCACCCACACACAACTGACTGACTTCATCCACTTCACCACCAACTTCCAACCGGCACTCCAATACACCTGGACCATTTCCAACACTTCCCTACCATTCCTTGACCTCACCATCTCCATCGCAGGGGACAGACTTCTGACCGACACACTACAAACCAACAGACTCACATGGCTATCTGGACTACACGTCTTCCCACCCTGCGCCCTGTAAAGACTCCATCCCCTACTCCCAATTCCTCCGCCTACGCCGCATCTGCTCCCAGGATGAGACGTTCCACACCAGGGCATCGGAAATGTCCTCGTTCTTCAGGGAACGGGGATTCCCCTCCGCCACCATAGATGAGGCTCCACCAGGGTCTCATCCATACCCCGCAACACTGCTCTCTCTCCCCATCCCCGCACTCGCAACAAGGGCAGAGTCCCCCTAGTCCTCACCTTTCACCCCACCAGCCGGCAAATACAACAAATAATCCTCCGTCATTTCCGCCACCTCCAACGTGACCCCACCACTCGCCACATCTTCCCATCTCCCCCTATGTCTGCCTTCCGCAAAGACCGCTCCCTCCGCAACTCCCTTGTCAATTCTTCCCTCCCCTCCCGTACCACCCCCTCCCCAGGCACTTTCCGTTGCAACCTCAAGAAATGCAACACCTGTCCCTTCACCTCCCCCCTCGACTCCATTCAAGGACCCAAGCAGTCGTTCCAGGTGCGACAAAGGTTCACCTGTATCTCCTCCAACCTCATCTACTGCATCCGATGCTCTAGATGTCAGCTGATTTACATCGGGGAGACTAAGCGGAGGTTGGGCGATCGTTTCGCCGAACACCTCCGCTCAGTCCGCAATAACCTACCTGAACTCCCGGTGGCTCAGCACTTCAACTCCCCCTCCCATTCCCAATCCGACCTCTCTGTCCTGGGTCTCCTCCATTGCCAGAGTGAGCAACAGCGGAAATTGGAGGAACAGCACCTCATATTCCGCCTGGGTTGCTTGCGTCCGGATGGCATGAACGTTGAATTCTCCCAGTTTTGCTAGCCCTTGCTGTCTCCTCCCCTTCCTTAACCCTCGAGCTGTCTCCTCCCATCCCCTCGCCCTCGGGCACCTCCTCCTCCCTTTTTCCTTCCTTCTCCCCCGCACCCCCCATCAGTCTGAAGAAGGGTTTCGGCCCGAAACGTCGCCTATTTCCTTCGCTCCATAGATGCTGCTGCACCCGCTGAGTTTCTCCAGCATTTTTGTGTACCTGTGGTGAATGTTAATTTGTGTTTATTGTGTGTTGTGTTATTTATTATTATATGTATGACTGCAGGCAATGAAATTTCGTTCAGACCGAAAGGTCTGAATGACAATAAAGGAATCTAATCTAATCTAATCTAATCTTTAGCTTTTCAATTAACCTGTTAGCTTGTTTACATATCGAGTTTCTTGTCTTCTGACACTTTTCCATGAACAATTCCCAACCTTTGTCAGTGTGTTTAATAGTACTTCTTTCCTTTTCAGAATCCTTTCCAGCATCACCATTTTGTGACTGAGCTTTAGACATACATGTTCACTATCCCTTTAAGACTGGTTGACGTGAAAGCCGTATGCCTACAGCTGGTATTTCAAACGTTCAAGAAGGAACTGCAGATGCTGGAAAATCGAAGGTAGACAAAATTGCTGGAGAAACTTAGCGGGTGCGGCAACATCTATGGAGCGAAGGAAATAGGCAACGTTTCGGTGCCGAAACCCTTCTTCAGACTGATGCAGGGTGGGGGGCGCAGGAAGAATAAAGGAAGAGGAGGAGACAGGGGGCTGAGGGAGAGCTGAGAAGGGGAGGAGACAGCAAGAACTACCGGAAATTGGAGAAGTCAATGATGCAGACTCCCCAAGCGGAATATGAGGTGCTAGTTTCCGGTGGTGCTCACTCTGGCCATGGAGAAGGCCCAGGACAGTAAGGTCAGATTCGGAATGGGAGGGGGAATTGAAGTGCTGAGCACAGTGAGGTCAGGTTGGTTAATGCGGACCGAGCGGAGGTGTTCGGTGAAACGATCGCCAAGCCTACGATTGGTCTCACCAATGTAGATCAGCTGACATCTAGAGCAGCGGATGCAATAGATGAGGTTGGAGAAGGTGCAGGTAAACCTCTGTCGCACCTGGAACGACTGCTTGAGTCCTTGAATGGAGTCGAGGGGGGAGGTAAAGCGACACATGTAGCATTTCTTGCGGTTGTAAGGGAAAGTGCCCGGGGAGGGGGTGGTACGGGTGGGAAGGGAAGAATTAACCAGGGAGTTACGGGGGGAGCGGTCTTTGCAGAAAGCAGACAAGGGGGGAGATGGGAAGATGTGGCGAGTGGTGGGGTCACGTTGGAAGTGGCGAAAATGACGGAGGACTATTCGTTGTATGTAACGGCTAGTGGGGTGGAACGTGAGGACTAGGGGGACTCTGCCCTTGTTCCGAGTGGGGGGATGGGGAGAGAGAGCAGTTTGCGGGGTATTGAGGAGACTCTGGTGAGGGGAGGAGAACAAGGGCAGATCATCTATGGTAATAATAATAATAATACATTTTATTTATGGGCGCCTTTCAAGAGTCACAAGGACACCTAAGGACATGGTAGGGGAGGGGAACCCCGTTCCCTGAAGAATTAGGACATTTCCGATGCCCTGGTGTGGAACACCTCATCCTGGGAGAAGGTGCGGCGTAGATGGAGGAATTGGGAGTAGGGGATGGAGTCCTTACAGGAAGCAGGGTGGGAAGAAGTGTAGATAGCAATTTCAAACAACTGATATTGTTCTGATTCTCAAGGTCACCTCAATTCTCCATTTTAGTAGCCGTTTTCCAATACAGCTTATCATATATAGCTTGTCCAATAAAGATGTACGTCCAATAAATATCAATAAATGCTGTACGTACTCACTCTCCCTGCGCGCTGACTTTTGAGGTTTCCAATCTCCGTTAGTCAGATTAGCGCAGATGGCGACCTTGTCCAGTTGATCGGGAATGGCGGCATCAGGGTTGTGAAATAAAACAATCCTTGTCCCCAGGTTTTCACAAGCACTAGTTTTACTCCTAGAGCTAGTTCTCACTTAATTGTAATGGCAAATTTCCGTTTCTTCCAGTGTTCAACTTTCCATTGCCATTACTACACAGGTAAATAGGAGTTATCTTACGCAGTCCAAATAGAACAGATTTTCCAGTCGTTATTTCCAGTTTAATTGGTTTTTTATTGAAGTAGTTGTACAAACAAAGAGATGAATGTACCAGGTTTTCATTTAAGTTGTAGCTAGCTGTTTTCCCCGGTCTGGTGAGAACTGTATGCCCTCCCACCTGGGAAGTGCCAGGTCCCACTTCCTGTCCACAATGCTCATATATATACACCCCTCTGTGCATCTAATGACCACCCCCAAGTGTCCAAGATAATCTTGCAAGATATATCTAGACAAAATAATATGCCAACAATAGCTAGCCTAAACATAAATGGCTCCTACATCCTTCTAAATTCCAGTGGATATAAGCACAGTCGATCCATTCTTTCATCAAATGTCAGTCCCGCCATCCTGGGAATTAACCTGGTGAACCTACGCTGCACTCCCTCAATAGGAAGAAGGTCCTTCCTCAAACTAGGAGACCAAAACTGCACACAATACTCCAGGTGCGTTCTCACCAGGGCCCTGTACAACTGCTATGGGACCTCCTTGCTCCTATACTCAAATCATCACGCTATGAAGGCCAACATAGCCAACATTGAATGCCATAGAGGCATAGATTATAGAGTGATAGTGTGTAAACAGGCACTTAAGCCCAACTTGCCCACACCGGCCAAGATGTCCCAGCTATACTAGTCCCACCTGCCTGCGCTTGGTCCATATCCCTCCAAACCTGTCCTATCCATGTTCCTGTCCAACTGTTTCTTAAACGATGGGATAGTCCCAACCTCACCCACCTCCTCTGGCAGCTTGTTCTATACACCCACCACTGTTTGTGTGAAAAGGTTACCATTCAGATTCCTATTAAATCTTTTCCCTCCTCACCTTGAACTTATGTCCTCTGGTCCTCGATTCCGCTACTCTGGCCTAGAGACTCTGTGCATCTACCCGATCTACTCCTCTCATGATTTTGTACACCTCTATAAGATCACCCCTCTTCCTCCTGCGCTCGAAGGAATAGAGACCCAGCCTACTCAACCAGCCTAACATCCAACGCATATGTTATGTCAAATGAAACACAATAGGCTGTAATGGACTTGTGTTTAGGAAGGAACTGCAGATGCTGGAAAATCGAAGGTACACAAAAATGCTGGAGAAACTCAGCGGGTGCAGCAGCATCTATGGAGCGAAGGAAATAGGCAACTTTTCGGGCCGAATCCCTTCTTCAGACTGATGGTTGTAATGGACAGCAGTCAGCATTGTCAATACTCAGCTAATTGCACAAAGCAATTATACAAAACGTTCACACAGAGGGTGATGGGTATCTGGAAAGAATGCAACTGCCAGGAGGGATAGTTGAAGCAGGTACTTTTGCAACATTTAAGAAACATTTGGACAGGTAAATGATAGGAAAGGTTTAGAGAGATATGGGTCGAATGCAGGCAGGTGGGACTAGAGTAGATGAGGCATGTTGGTCGGCGTGGGCAAGTTGGCCCAAAGGCCTGCTTCCATGCTGAATGACTTTAGGACTCTAATAGCTCAGGAAACTAAAAATTGGTCTGAGAGATGTATTTAATGTCCAAGAGGATACTTTAAAATCACATTTGGTGACTTTATTACATACTAAGGGTGGCACAGTGGCACAGCTGATAGAGCTGCTGCCTCAGAGTGCCAGAGACGCAGGTTCGATCCTGACCTTGGGTACCATCCGTGTGGTGTTTGCACATTCTCCCTGTATCCACTTGGTATTCCTCCAGGTGCTCCTGTTTCCTCAAGCATCCCAAAGATGTGCAAGTTTGTAGGTTAATTGGCTATATCTGTATCTTTCAATCAATCAAAATATGCAGAAATTACCTAGTATTATCAATGACCACTCACATTCTGGTCATTCTCTCATCTCTCCTCTCCCTTTCCACCAGATTCAGGAACAGTTTCTTTCCCCCTATTATCAGACTCTTGAATGGACCACATATGCTAGGAAAGAAATCCCGACCATCATATCTACCTCGTTGTGGCTCTTGATATTTTTATCTGCACTTTCTTTGAAGCTGTAACTATATTTTGTAGGTTAATTGGACACTGTAAATTGACCCCAGTGTGTCGGGAGTGGATGACAAAGTGAGATAACATAGAACTAGTGTGAACAAATTATCTATGGTCAGCATGGACTAGGTAGGCTGAAGGATTTCTTTCCATATCGTATCTATGAACTGAACTAAACAATATTCTGTTTATGTAGAGAGAACATTTCCACTAGTGGGGGAGTCAAGGACCAGAGGGCACAGACTCAGAATAAAAGGATGTACCTTTAAGATGGAGATGACGTGGAATTTCTTCAGCCAGAGGGAGGTGAATCTGTGCAATTCATTGCTACAGACAGTGGTGGAGGCCAAGTCATTGTGTATTTTTTAAAGTAGATTCTATGTTTTTGATTAGTAAGGGTGTCAAAGGTTTTGGGGCGAGGACAAGACCATGGGGTTGAGAGGGAAAAATAGATCCGTCATGATTGAATGGCAGAGCCGACTCGATTGGCCGAATGGTGCTTCTATGCATATTTTGTAACCCATAGTTAAAAACTCTAAGTATCTTAGAAAATCAGTTAATAATTGTAATACCGCTTTCAACAACTCTTGAGTAATATTGGTGTAAGTAGGTTGTATGAGAATATACTGTACGTGTGATGTAGCATTTGTTATTGATCTGCAATCAAAGAGTTGGCACAGGTTCTGAAACTTCATGCTCTGGAGTTTATTTCATGCAACATTCACAACCTTTGTGATAAATGTGAACATTGGACTGTGTCTGGAACTGCTGCACTGCAATGCTGAGAACTATATTCTGCACTGTGTAAAGCACCCTTTGTTTTACCTTTTGTACTCGAGTTTGGCTTGATTGTACTTATGTACAGTATAGACACAAAAAGCTGGAGTAACTCAGCGGGCCAGGCAGCATCTCTGGAGAGAAGAAATGGGTGATGTTTCAATTCAATTCAATTCAATGAACTTTATCTATCCGTTAGGAACTTCATTTGTGCAGAACATCAGTGCGTGTGCAGTTCACATACCCAGCAACACAACACAATATACCATGCACATCACATACCAGCAGTCCAACAGTGGTCGGTAGGTAAACCTTGCAAAGCACAATACATGAAGAATAGGCAATAAAAACATTGAAAGAATGTTAAAAATGTATATGTAAATAAATGAATAAATAAATAGATCAACTATTCATGAGTCTAATGGGTGTAGGCACGAAACTTGACATGGCTCTCTTAGTCCTGAATGTAAGTGACCTGTATCTCTGGCCTGAGGTTAGAAGACTGTATTGGCTGTGCAGTGAGTGAGTGGTATCTAAGGCTATTTGTGTTCCTTTTAATTTAGTCCTTCTATTGTAAATACTGATCAGTGGTTCCTGCTCCAGTCCGATTATTTTACTGCTCATTTACTGCTCATAGTCAACTTTACTAGAATGTTGCCTGGGTTTCAACAACTAAGTTACAGAGATAGGTTGAATAAGTTAGGTCTTTATTCTCTGAAGCGCAGAAGGTTAAGGGGGGACTTGATAGAGGTCTTTAAAATGATGAGAGGGATAGACAGAGTTGATGTGATCAAGCTTTTCCCTTTGAGAATAGGGAAGATTCAAACAAGAGGACATGACTTCAGAATTAAGGGACAGAAGTTTAGGGGTAACATGAGGGGGAACTTCTTTACTCAGAGAGTGGTAGCGGTGTGGAATGAGCTTCCAGTGGAAGTGGTGGCGGCAGGTTCGTTGGTATCATTTAAAAATAAATTGGATAGGCATATGGATGAGAAGGGAATGGAGGGTTATGGTATGAGTGCAGGCAGGTGGGACTAAGGGAAAAAAGTTGTTCGGCACGGACTTGTAGGGCCGAGATGGCCTGTTTCCGTGCTGTAATTGTTATATGGTTATATGGTTATATGGTTATTGATATGATTTTGTTTAGTGGATTGCGATGGATGTTGGATAGTGACCCAAACCAGGCTTGCATATTGAAGGTTATTACTGATTCAATGAAACATTTGTAAAAAGCTGTCAGGACTGACTGGTGAACCTGAAGTCTGCGGAGTTTCCTCAGGAAAAAGAGGCGCTGCTGACACTTAGAAAAGTGTCGAGACCCTTCTTCACACGGTTAGGAATAAGGGAAACGAGATATATAGACAGTGATGTGGAGATAAAGAACAATTAATGAAATTTATACAAAAAAGTAACGATGATAAATGAAACAGGCCATTGTAAGTTGTTTGTAGGGCGAAACTGAGAAGCTATGCGACTTGGGTGGGGGAAGGATAGAGAGAGAGGGAATGCTGGGGCTATCTGAAGTGAGAGAAATCAATAGTCATACCATTGGGCTGTAAGCTGGCCAAGCGAAATATGAGATGCTGTTCCTCCAATTTGCATTTAGCCTCTCTCTGACAATGGAGGAGACCGAGGACAGAAAGGTCTGTGTAGGAATGGGAAGGAGAATTAAAGTGCCCGCAACCGGGAGATCAGGTTGGTTCACGCGGGCTCAGCGAAGGTGTTCTGCAAAACAATCACCCAGTCTGCGTCTGGCCTCGCTGATGTATAAGAGTTCCCATCTTGAACAACAGATATAGTAGATGAGGTTGGAGGAGGTGCAAGTGAAGCTCTGCCTAACCTGAAAGGACTGTCGGGATCCCTGGACAGAGTCGAGAGAGGAGGTATAGCGACACGTGTTGCATCTTCCGCGGTTGCAGGGGAAGGTACCTGGGGAGGGGATGGTTTGGGTGGGAAGGGATGATTTAACCAGGGAGTTGCGGAGGGAATGGTCTCCGCGGAAGACGGAAAAGGGTGGAGATGGGAAAATGTGGCTAGTGGTGGGGTCCATTAGTGGCAGAAATTTCGGAGGATTATGTATTGTATGCGTCAGCTGATGGGATGGAAGGTAAGGACTAGGGGGACTGTCTCTGTTGCGACTAGGGGAAGCAAGGGCGGAGCTGCGGGGTACCGAGGATACACGAGTGAGGGCCTCATCTATGATGGGAGAGGGGAACCTCCGTTCCCTAAATAATGAGGACATCTCAGATGTTCTAGTATTGAATACCTCATCTTGGGCGCAGATGCAGTGTAGATTGAGGAATTGGGAGTAGGGGAAAGAGTATTTGCAGGAAGCAGGGTGGAAAGAAGTGTAGTCGCGATAGTTGTGGGAATCAATGGGTTTGTAATAGACGTCAATTTCTATTTCTTGTGATGGAAACTGTGAGATCAAGAAAGGGGAGGGAGGTGTCGGAGATGGTCCAGGTAAATTTGAGTGGAGGATGAAAATTGGTGGTGAAGTTGATGAAGTCCATGAGATCTGCATGGGTGCATGAGGTAGCACTGATGGTCATCAATGTAACAGAGAAAGAGTGCGGGGATAGAGCCAGTGTGTACAGTATTATCTGAATTGATTTTGATACCGTGCAAAAAAAAGCATATCAACTCGATACACACGACAATAATAAACATAAACCTAATTTTATATTGACCACCTCTTCATGCACTGCGTTTCTCATCTCTTTTACTTCCCAGATCCCGTCCATCTCTACAATGCGTTGATATTCTTTCAGATGGTGCATATGACTGTTCAGTGGTGATTAGACAATGCACGCCACTACATTTTTCGGCAGCAATTGATTAAATTGAGTGAAAGATACAACATGTAAACATGCCCTTTGGCCCACCTCGTCCATGCCGACCATATTTTCTGAATTAGGGTCTCGACCCGGAACTTCACACCTTTTCCTTTTCTCCCAAGATGCTGCCTGACCAATTGAGTTACTCCAGCTTTTTGTGTCTATCTACGGTTTAAACCAGCATCTGCAGTTCCTTCCTACACATTTTGTCTGACCATAGATTAGTTTAGTTTAGTTTATGGATTCCGCATGTTTACAGGTCCTACAGCCCAACGAGTGCACGCCGACCATTGATCACCCGCTCACACTAGATCTATGTTATCACACTTTTCTACACAATGTTCCTACACAATGCGGGCAATTGACAGAGGCCAATTAAATTACAAATCTGCATATCTTTGTGATGTGGGAGGAAAGCAGAGCATGTGGAGGAAACCCATGCAGTGGCAGGAAGAACATGGAAACTTCATACAGACAGCCCCCAAGGTCAGGATCGAACCAGGGTCTCTGACACTGTGAGGCAGCAGCTCTACCGGCTGCACTATTCTGCTGCCCTTAACATTCAAAAGCTGCTGTGATCCTCTAAAGGGCCTGTCCCACTTGGGCGACCTAATCCGCAAGTTCTGGCGAGTTTGCCCTCGACTCATACTCGCAGCATGGTCGACACAAGGTCGTAGGAGGTCTTCGTAACTCTACTTCATGCTCGAGAGTGGTCTCCGCGTACTCGAGGCCTCAGCAAGGTCGCGGCGATTTTTTCAATATGTTAAAAAATGCTCACGAGTAAAAAAAGGTTGCCATGGAAAAAATCAATACGTTTTTTACTCGTAGGTTTAGTCGTAGTAGGTCGTAGTAGGTTGGCATGTTAGTCGTAGGTAATCGAGGATAGTCAAAGGTAGTCGAAGGTAGTCGGAGATAGTCTTCATCATAGTCGAAGGGAGGTCGAAGGAGATCGAAGGAGGTCATCTTCACTCTCCACTATTCGGTGTCCAATTTTCCCGAAGTTAGTCGTAGCTAGTCGTAGCTAGTCGAAGCTGCTCTTCAACATAGTCGAAGGAGGTCGAAGGAGGTCTTCAACATGTCATTTTTTCAAACTCTTCTAAACTCGCCAATTAGGTTGCCCAAGTGGGACAGCCCCTTAACTACTGTGGCTGTGGAGGCAATGACTAACTTCTCAGCTTCATTGTTTGTATTCATTCCTGTGCTGGTTTTATTCTTCTCCCTTTGTCCTTGGCTTATCCATATTTGGATTCCGTTCAAGTCCCTGTACTCTGCCAATCAATCAGGTTGTACTTAAATCCAAACTGATCTACGCTTTTCTTCGACTCTAATAGAAAAATAGCTCTCATGTCATTTCAGAGAAATACGTTGGAAGTATCCCTCAACTACAAAATATAGCTTTAATGTTTACTGAAAGATCACAGCAAACCATCAACCAATCCCAGCTACATCAATCTGACAGAAACAAAATTGAGAATTCAGCTTTAGTAGTTACAACTGCAAACTGCTTTGCATATTTACAGTATGCCTGGAGAGATATAACAATGAGAAAGAGCAAAAAAACAAGATTTATTTTAGCAAGAACAAAATAAAATGTATCAAGTTCAAATGTAATGGGTGAGCTGACTATCAATAAGCCACTAAATCCTTGGCCAAATGTTTACTCGTGCAATTTTGCTCTTGTTCAGAAAATTATCCACTTTCTACTGACACTGCTATGGATTAGAGAAACAGTACTGGAAACTGAGGATTTATAGTGATACGGCATGGAAACAGGCCCTTCAGCCCAACTCGTCCATGCCGACCACCACGATCGTTAGGCCTTTCGCAGGCAAATGAGATTCGCTCAGGTAGGTAATATGTCAACATGAGAAAGTAGAGCTGAAAGGTCTTCTGTATAACCCCAATATAAAATGGGCTCAATATAGAATTAGTATAAAAGCATGGTTGATGGTTAGCAAGGACTAAGCGGTGGTAGGAAGAGCCTGTTTCTGTGCTGTACCTCTCTACGAATGAGGCCTAACACGAGGTTGAGAAGCATCACCTCATCTTTCTTCTGGCCACATTGCACCCTTCTGGATTAAATATTGAATTCTGCAATTTCTGATTTCTCTGTTTGTATTAGTTACCTGTATGATATTGGCTCAATTTGTTTTTCTCCTTTTTTCTTTTTTCTCCTCCGGAAGTGAAGCACATGCCTGCCCGACTTGCTGGACTGGTTTGGTTTAGTTTAGTTTAGTTTATTGTCACGTGTACAAAAGCACAGTGAAAAGCTTTTTATTGCGTGCTAACCAGTCAACGGAAAGACTATACAATCGAGTTGTCCACAGTGAACATATACATGATAAAGGGAATAACATTTAGTACAAGATAAAGTCCAGTAAAGTCAGGTTAAAGACAGTCGGAGGGTCTCCAATGAGGTACAGCATGGAAACAGATCCTTCAGCCCACCAAGTCCACATTGACCATCAATCACCCTTTCACACTAGTTCTATGTTATCCCACTTTCTCATCTAAAATTTACTTGACCTACAAAGCCACAGGTCTTTGGGATGTGGAAGGAAACCAGTGCACCCGGAGAAAACCTATGTGGTCACAGGGAGAACGTGTAAACTCCAGGCAGACAGCACCCAAGGTAAGGATCGAACTTGGGTCACTGGCGCTGTGAGGCAGCGGCTCTACCGCTGCTCCACTGTGCCGCCCTGCACAATTCAGGTTGCATTGGGAAAAATCCAGGATCGGATCAGTATTTTATTCTCTTTGCTGAAGGAATCTGACAGCGTTGTCTGTCGAACAGATGAAATGTGGTTGATAATAAGGTGTGATTATCTGAGCAAACTTGTCAGTGGTAATATTAATAGCAGTGTCACAGAACTACAGCAAATCTGCATATCATGAGATTAGTAGGGATGAAAAAGACATTTTAACCTGTTCAAATCATGTTTCCAGAACCCTATTCCAGTTTCTGCTGCATCTGAGATGGCTTCAGTGTTCTGGTGTGAATTTCCTATTCTGGCAATCCTTTCCAGACTATTGATTATGAGCACTGCCAAGAAAAGCACCTAATGTCTGCTAAAAACTAATTAGAAAATGCAGATGCTGGAAATATAATGTAAAAACAGAAAATGTTGCAAATACTCAGCAAGTCAGGCTGCATCTGTGGGAAGAGAAAATATTAAATTACACCATTCAGTATAACCAATGGTGAGATCCATTGATTTGTATCCTTTAGGGCAGGGATTGGCAACCTTGTTCTGCATAGGGGCCAGGACGCATGTCTGTGAGCGGATGGCGGGCCACACCTATCACGTGTACACATGGATCCTGCCCCCATCCAGCCCTGGATGGCAGGCATCAAATCATGTGTTCACATAGATCCCGTCCCTTCGAGGATGCAAGTCTTTGTTTAGAGATACAGCATGGAAACTGGCACCTCGGCCCACAGAGTCTACGCCAACCATCGATCACCCGTACACTCAAATTCTATGTTATCCCACTTTCTCATCCACTCCCTGCACATTCGGAGCAATTTACAGAGGCCAATTAACCTACAAATCCTCATGTCTTTGGGATGTGGTGCACCCGGAGGAAACCCACGCACCCGGAGGCAACCCGGAGGAAACCCACGCGGTCACAGGGAGAACGTGAAAACTCCACAAGGACAGCACCCAAGGTCACGATCGAAGCCGGACTCCTGGCGCGGTGATGCAGATTCTCTACCTTTGGCACATATATGATTAGAAAAGAATGCACATGTTCAAATGGATTTACTTTCAAATCCAACAGCTTTAAACTGGCTGGAGCTGAAATCTGCCAGGATTCACACCCTCTCCTGTTGTCTCTTTACACTGCAAGGAATATTCTTCAGTACTGGAACAGCAGCACACAGGCAATGGGATATTAACAAGCCAGCTGGTTAAAATGAGAATTAACATAATAAAGCAAAACAGTGATAATCTAAGTGGAAGGAACGTGGAGAACTTCATTATCGAAGAGTCAATTCCAATTATCATTATCAACCCTAGTAAAGAAAACTTATTTAAAATGAAAATAACCAGAAATGTTTTTAAATCTTTGGATAACAGATAATGACAGGAAAAGCCTTCTTGGATCAACTTTTAAAAATAGTTTCCTATCTCTAGCTCACTTGAGGGCTAATTTAGTGAGGGCTTAGTGATGCTAAACTAGCGAAGAAATATTGAGATTTATATGCAGAATAATGGATTATTTTAAATGGCTGTTTGGCACGTTTGTTTAGGATATTTATAATTATAGGTAGGGGCAACATATTATGTGCAATTTACCCTAAGCATCCTGACCTGACAAAGTTGATCTAAGTTCGAGGATCCCAATTCATGTGACTCAATCCTTCAAAGACTTGCTGCCTTCACATACTGTTTTCACCAAATGAATGGACCAACAGTGAAAATGTTGTTGAGAGTTTGCAGTGCATTTTAAGAGGGGCAACCCCAAAAACACAATTATGATGGAAATAGGGATTACGATCTGCAATCACAATCGTTTCACTGAACACTTGTACTCGGTCCGCCAAGGCCTGCTGGAGTTCCTGGTTGCTAACCATTTTAACTCCCCTTTTATTCCCATACTGACCTTTCTGTCCTACATTGTCAGAGTGAGGCCACACGCAAACTGGAGGAACAGCACCTCATATTCCATGGGTAGCTTACAAACTATTGGTATGAACATTGAATTCTCTAATTTTAGGTAACTAACCTACAAACAGGCCTTCTCCTCTTTAGTTTCCCTCTCATCCATATGTCTCATCTGGATGCACTCAAATGACTCCCTTTCCCCTTCCCCCATCCTCTACCACTTATATCCCTTCCTATGGCTTCATATGTCATGCCTCTTCCCTCATTATCACCATATCTTACTACCTGTTGTCTTTTCATCACTGACCTTTGCCTAAGCAATCAAATCTCCCTTTGCCTGTATCCACCCTATCACTTGCCAGGCTTTGTCCTGCCCCCACCTCTTTTTCAGCCCCCCCCCCCCCCCCCCCGACTAGTCAGAAGAAGGGTTCAGACCCGAAACATCGTCAATCCGCATTTTCCAGAAATGCTGCCTGAGCCATTGATTTACTCCAGCACTGTGGCTTTTTTTTTACAATCTATGAGATGGAACGAGCAATATTTTCACAAGAATCCGGCCCTTGATGGCAGACTGTATGAACAAACTGGGGGTAATAAAATTTATGGGTGCAAAGAGATTTGTATTTTAGTTTGGCATGCAGCAGAGGAAGCATAGCGCTGAGCAGATAATAGTTATTGATTGCAACCAAACGTTCGAGATTTACGACTGAACTAAAATTAAAGATCTAGCAAGACCTTATGTGACTCCGTGTCATATTTTGTTCGAAAGAATCATAGAAATTTATGACCACTCTCCCTACCTTAGTACTTCTGGCCAAGGAATAGAAGCTATTCATACTGATCCCACTTCCCAATACTCAGGTCATACATGTAAATTAATTCTGGATTAAAAATGCCACTGGCAAGCCAACATTTAATGTCTATTTTGAATTTTAAGACATTTTCTACTTAGATAAAGAATGAGACCATTTAGGTCATCAGGTCCATGACAGCCCCCAACACAGCACTCCCATCAATTGCAATCCTCTGCTTCT
Source organism: Amblyraja radiata (assembly GCF_010909765.2). NCBI lineage: Eukaryota > Metazoa > Chordata > Chondrichthyes > Rajiformes > Rajidae > Amblyraja > Amblyraja radiata. The sequence continues at coordinate 94,887,512 of NC_045958.1, read as the reverse complement.
TGAGTTTGTACCATGCAATTTATTCTCTCGTGTACTGATTGATTGTCCCTTTGATCTCTTCTTCTACCACCTTACCTAAACGAAGGGTTGATTCACAGGAATCAATTTACCTGCCAGCACATTTCATTTACTTCAGTTTAGAAATCCAGCATAGAAACAGGCCCTTTGGCACATCGAGTATTTCTAGTTCACCCCACAATTAATGATTTAATTTAAAGTGGGAAAATGCTACATCAATCAAGGGTAATGCAAATATGCATATTTTTTAATCCCAATACTGAAAAACCCAAATTAAAAATTTATCAAAGATTGACACAAAATGCTGAAGTAAAAGGCCTGTCCCACTTAGGTGATTTTTTCAGCGACTGTCACAGTCGCAGTAGGTCACCGAAAAAGCGGCGACTGGACCCCCCTACGACAATGTCTACGACAACCTACCACCTAGTCGAAGTCAAGCTACGGCAAGCTACCGACAACCGGCGACCCAATCGTCGCGACTTAGGACGTCCACCTACGACCACACCTAAAACAACCAACCACCACACAGGCGACAACCTACGACAACCAAAGTCAACCTACGTCCACCCGCGACAATCTACGACAAGCAACGACCTTGTTGGCGACAACTGAAGACATACCTGTCGCCGGTTGATGTAGGTGGTCGCCAATGGAATTCACCGAAGTTAGCACCCGGCGACAACCAACTTCACCTGGCATCATCCTGGCGACACCTACGACAGTACCTACAACAGGAGAAGACAGGCAACGTCAAGCCCACTGTCGCCAAAAGGTTTTGAACATTTCAAAATCCAGCGGCGACAAGAAAAAAGTTACGACACTTGAGGAGACAACTCACGACAATACAGCGTCACCCCGCGACCATGTGGCGACAGCCTATTTTCCAGCTGTCGCAGAAAAAAAACGCCTAAGTGGGATAGGAGGAGAAAAGGAATAGGTGACTTTTCAGGTCGGAACCCTTCTTTGGACCCTGGCAGACCCATTGTTTCTGCTTGGCCTGCCCCACTGAAATAATTTCCACATACCTTGATTTCATCCTATTCCCCCCTGTCCAATCCCTTCCCACCTATGTTGTTGCAAACCTAAATGTCACCTATTCCTTTTCTGCACAGATGCTGCCTGATCCACTGAGTTACTCCAGCATTTTGTGTCTGTCTTCAGTATAGACCAGTATCAGCAGTTCCTTCCTACACTTTCTTTCATATTTTTTCTTGCTATGTGACTGTTGACATTAAAAGATTGCAAGAATAAGAAAGAACAAGATGGAATACACACCCACTTGCAGATGACAGCTGGTTGCTCGGAAACTCTGTGCTGAATGGACACCAGATTGAAATGTACTGGCAACTCTATCTGTGCAACATCGCTCTGTCTGATTCTCAGTGTAAGCTTCTGTGTGGAATGTGTCAACCATCCTCCTTGTCACATTACCAGGCTGGAATGCAGCACAGTTTGCCTCTTCCCTGAAAAACACAAAATAAGCCAAACAGTGGCTTTTCTCACACTATATTGAATGACAAAGCTGCAGTCGCCATACGTGCAGATAGTTCAATAACTTTCCTTACAATTGATCACATTGCTGTAAATGACCATTTTGTAAATGACACATTCGTACGGTATATATAACTAACCTCCGCTCATGACACTCTTCTGGAGAAATTAACCTCAGGCATATAACAATAACAATATTTAAAAGCCATTTGGACAGATATGTGGACAGGAAAGATTTAGCGGGCTATGGTTCAAACACAGGCAAATCAGGCTAGCTTAGATGGAGAATCTTGGTGGGCATGGATGAGTTGAGCCGAAAGGCCTGTTTCCATCTGCATCTCAAAACTAAACTAAACACCTGTATTTCTATGCTGGGGCTACTTCTATACAGTACAACTCTACGATCCTTCCTTAAACTATTCCCAGTTAAAAAACAGTTAAAAGAGTAATTGTACCTTTCCATCGCATTCCAATATTCTACATCCCGAAACCTTTTGACTGTTCCTCCCTTCCTCACATTTTCTCCATCTGTAGATAACTCTTCCATTTCCTGGTTCCACTTACCTGAAAATGAAATCTCAGGGTTTACACTCAACCTGTGTTAATTCAATGTATAGTTTAAATATTACAATTATCCCTTGGGTAACTTTCACCACAGAATAAATGTTTGAAACTAAATACAACTACATAACAGTCCAAAGGAAGTAGATGAAACCACTGATGCTGGAATCTGGTTAATCCATCTGAAGAAGGATCCTGACCCAAAATCCCACATATCCATTCTCTCCACAGGTGCTGCCTGACCCACTGAGTTTCTCCAACACTTTGTGTTTTACCTAATAACCAACTTGGCATTGTTTCCTTAAGCTGGAAATCTGAGTTCAAGGCAAGATATAAGTGAAACATTACAATATTGATGATACTTTTCAGAGCACCCGGAGGAAACTGACGTGGTCACAGGAAGAATATACAAACTCCACAAAGACAGCACCAAGGTCAGGATCAAACCCGGGTCTCTGATGCTTTGAGGCAGCAGCACTGCCAGCTGCGTCACTGTGCCGCCGCAAAATACACTGGAAAAGTTGAGAAAGACACCACTTACTGCAAATGATGGCTTGGGTGTGGCTTGAAGTTGAAAGACACCACTTACTGCAAATGGTTGCATGAAGTTGAAAGGCACTACTTACTGCAAATGGTGGCTTAGGAGCTTTGGCTTGAAGTTGAAAGGCACTATTACTGCAAATGGTGGCTTGGTTGCTTTGGCTTGAAGTTGAAAGGCACTACTTACTGCAAATGAGGCTTGGTTGCTTTGGCTTGAAGTTGAAAGGCACTATTACTGCAAATGGTGGCTTGGGAGCTTTGACTTGAAGTTGAAAGGCACTACTTACTGCAAATTGTGGCTTGAAGTTGAAAGGCAATACTTCCTGCAAATAGGGGGCGTGGGTGCATTGGCTTGAAGTTGAAAGGCACTATTACTGCAAATGGTGGCTTGGTTGCTTTGGCTTGAAGTTGAAAGGCACTACTTACTGCAAATGGTGGCTTGGGTGTGGCTTGGAGTTGAAAGACACCACTTACAGAAAATGGTGGCATGAAGTTGAAATGCACTACTTACTGCAAATGGTGGATTGGTTGCTTTGGCTTGAAGTTGAAAGGCACTACTTCCTGCAAATGGGGGGCGTGGGTGTGGCTTGAAGCTGAAAGGCACTACTTACTGCAAATGGAGGCGTGGGTGCATTGGCTTGAAGTTGAAAGGCATTGCTTACTGCAAATGGTGGCATGAAGTTGAAAGGCACTACTTACTGCAAATGGCGGCTTGGGTGCTTTGGCTTGAAGTTGAAAGCACTACTTACTGCAAATGGTGGCTTGGGAGCTTTGGTTTGAAGTTGAAAGGCACTATTACTGCAAATGGTGGCTTGGTTGCTTTGGCTTGAAGTTGAAAGGCACTATTACAGCAAATGGTGGCTTGGTTGCTTTGGCTTGAAGTTGAAAGGCACTACTTACTGCAAATGGTGGCTTGGGAGCTTTGACCAAGTTGAAAGGCACTACTTCCTGCAAATGGTGGCTTGGTTGCTTTGGCTTGAAGTTGAAAGGCACTATTACTGCAAATGGTGGCTTGGTTGCTTTGGCTTGAAGTTAAAAGGCACTACTTACTGCAAATGGTATCTTGGGTGTGGCTTGGAGTTGAAAGACACCACTTCCTGCAAATGATGGTTTGGGTGTGGCTTGAAGTTGAAATAACACTACTTACTGCAAATGGTGGCTTGGGAGCTTTGAAGTTGAAAGGCACTACTTACTGCAAATGATGGCTTGGGTGTGGCTTGAAGTTGAAAGACACTACTTACTGCAAATGGTGGCATGAAGTTGAAACCACTACTTACTGCAAATGGTGGCTTGGGAGCTTTGACTTGAAGTTGAAATGCACTACTTACAGCAAATGGAGGCTTGGGAGCTTTGGCTTGAAGTTGAAAGGCACTATTACAGCAAATGGTGGCTTGGTTGCTTTGGCTTGAAGTTGAAAGGCACTACTTACTGCAAATGGTGGCTTGGTTGCTTTGGCTTGAAGTTGAAAGGCACTACTTACTGCAAATGGTGGCTTGGGTGTGGCTTGGGTGTGGCTTGAAGTTGAAAGACACCACTTACTGCAAATGATGGCTTGGGTGTGGCTTGAAGTTGAAAGACACCACTTACTGCAAATGGTGGCTTGGGAGCTTTGAAGTTGAAAGGCACTACTTACTGCAAATGATGGCTTGGGTGTGGCTTGGGTGTGGCATGAAGTTGAAAGGCACTACTTACTGCAAATGGTGGCTTGGGAGCTTTGACTTGAAGTTGAAAGGCACTACTTACTGCAAATGGAGGCTTGGGAGCTTTGGCTTGAAGTTAAAAGGCACTACTGCAAATGCACTTCCTGTTTGCACTGTATATTGATTTTAGATAAAACGCTACCACTTACAGCTGTGATTTTTGGCCATCTTACTCAGTCCCCCCTCCGCTGAGCAGGTGCAGAGAATTCTTCCCATCAATGAAAAATAAAAGTGTTATTAGTTCTTTTTTAAATGTTGAGAATCTCTCTCCTGTCAATCACTCCATGAAAGCCACACCTTTTCCGGTGGGGGGGGGAGGGGTTATAAAACCCGGAAATGTGGGTGTGGCTCAGTCTCTGCAAGATGGAGGAGGGAGAGGTCACGACTCGCTGTCTTTAGTGGCTTTGCACCCTACTTCAAATGGTATGAAACTGCACTTGAATTTGGTGGCCTTGCACCCTGCTAGAAGTGGTAAGAAACTGCACTTGAAGTTGGTGGCCTTATACCCTGCTTGAAATAGAATTTCAAGGATTAGCCGTGAGTCAACTACCAGCCCACCAGCCGTGAGTGAGTGAGTTGCCAGCACAACAGGCTTGATTGACTGAGACGCCAGCCCAAGAATCCATTTGGCGCACAATTTGCATACTAGCCCTCTGGAAACCAGTCCCTTCAGCCAACAACAGCCATACTAGCGCCCCCCCAACTGGCCACCAATATTAGAATTGGTGGAGAGGTAGAATATTGCATTGGATGACCAGCCCTCCTATGTGAAGCTGGGACCCAACGGGTCCCACTTAGTCTAGTATTTTATTAAATCCTGATATCTGAATGAATGATTGTAATCCAATCCAATCCAACTTTATTTGTTAAGCACTTTAAAACAACCAATGTTGACCAAAGTGCAGTACAGAAGAATAAACAAGACATCATAAACAGACAACATAACAGAACATAACATAACAGCTCACATAAGGCGCAAAAATTACATATGAAATACAACAATAAATTAAAAGACATAAAACATGAGTAAAAATAATAGCCACGCAATAAAAGCAATCAAAATAAGAAATTAAATCAAGTAAATAAAGTCGACATCTTACTGGGTATCAAAGGCCACGGAGAAGAGATGGGTTTTAAGAAGTGATTTAAAAACAGACAGAGAAGAGGCCTGTTTAATGTGGAGAGGCAGATCGTTCCATTGTAAGCCAAGGATGTTTGTGACTCGAATTGTTCTGACTCTCCCTAGCATGCTTCTTCTGCATGTCACTATAGATTTACAGCAGAAATGTTCATTAGTCATTGCAGATCTATTTTTTTCTCTCAACCCCATTCTCCTGCCTTCTCCCTATAACATTTGACGCCTTTACTAATCAAGAATCTATCAATCTCTGCTTTAAAAATACCAATGACTTGGCCTCCACCACCATCTGCGGCAATGAATTAGCCACCCTCTGGCAAAAGAAATTCCTCCTCGTCTTCATTCTAATGTAATACATATCCTCAGCAGAAAACAAAGACAATATGCATATTAAACTACAATTTGTAAATTAATGATTTATAAATGATTAATCTTTTTCATATTATTATTCAGAATCTACATCTATTTCATCTGGAGGAACTCAGCGGGTCAGGCCACATCTGAAATAGATATGGTAGATGAACAAAGGCTTTTATATAGAGTAGGGGATTCAACAACCAGAGGACACAGATTTAAGGTGAGAGGGAAAAGATTTAATACAAATCTGAGGGACAACTTTTTCAAACAGAGGGAGGTGGGTATACAGAATGAGCTGCCAGAGGAGGTAGTTGAGGCAGGTAATCTATATTACTAAAAGTCTGTTCTTGACCGGTTTTGGCCATCTGTGCTGAGATTTCCGAGAGAACGCCGCCACCTACGGCCGTCATTTTTGGCTACCTTGCTCAGAGCCCCCCTCCGCCCTACGTGTGCCAAGGATTTTTCCCGTCTATGAAAAATGACAGAGATATTAATGTTTTTACAAAATTCCCCATTCTGTCTGCTGCCCCTGCTGGCGGCAGGGGGGAGGGACTATAAAACCAGGAAGTGGTGTGCCTCACATTCTCTTCAAGATGGAGGAAGGTAGAGGGTCACGTTTCTCTGAGCTGTGAATAACACTGAACACATGTCCACTCAAATGTAAGTGTCCTTAGTGGTTCTAAAATGCTTGCAGAATGTGTCTATTGGTTCTAAAATGTTTGCAAAATGTGTCTATTGGTTCTAAAATGTTTGCAAAAAGTGTCTCTTTTGGTTCTACAATGTTTGCAGAATGTGTCTTTTTTGGTTCTAAAATGTTTTTTCATGTTCTTCCCCCCTTTCCTCTCCCCCCCCTCTCCCCCCCCCCCCTCCCCTCCCTCCTCTCCCCCCCCCCCTCCCCTCTCTCCCCCCTCTCCTCTCCCCCCCTCTCCTCTCCCCCCTCCTCTCCTCCCACCCTCTCCTCTCCTCTCCCCACCTCACCCCTCCTCTCCCCCCTCTCCTCTCTCCCCCCCCTCTCCTCTCCTCTCCCCCTCTCCCCTCCCCCCTCTCCCCTCCACCTCTCCCCCTCTCCGCTCCCCCTCTCTCCTCCCCTCTCCCCGCTCTCCTCTCCTCTCCCCCCTTTCCTCTCCTCCCCCTCTCCCCTCCCCCCCTTTCCTCTCCTCTCCCCCTCTCCTCTCCCCCCCTCACCCCCCTCTCTCCCTCTCCTCTCCCCCCTTCTCTCCCGCCCCCTCTCCCCCCCTCTCCTCTCCCCCCCCTCTCCTCTCCCCCCCCTCTCCTCTCCCCCCCCCTCTCCTCTCCCCCCCCCTCTCCTCTCCCCCCCTTTCCTCTGCCCCCCTCTCCTCTCCCCCCCTCTCCTCTCCCCCCCTCTCCCCCCTCACCCCTCCTCCCCCCCTCCCCCCCCCCTCTCTCCCTCTCCTCTCCCCCTCCTCTCCTGCCCCCTCTCCCCCCCCTCTCCTCTCCCCCCCCCCTCTCCTCTCCCCCCCCTCTCCTCTCCCACACCTTTCCTCTCCTCTCCCCCCCTTTCCTCTCCACCCCCCTCCTCTCCCCACCTCCCCTCTCCTCTCCCCTCCTCTCCCCACCTCCCCTCTCCTCTCCCCCTCTCCTCTCCCCCCTCTCCTCTCCCCCCTCCTCTCCCCCCCCCCTCTCCTCTCCTCCCCCTCTCCTCTCCCCCCTCCTCTCCCGCCCCCTCTCCCCCCCCTCCTCTCCCCCCTCTCCTCTCCCCCCTCTCCTCTCCTCTCCCCCCTTCCTCTCCTCCCCCCTCTCCTCCCCCCTCTCCTCTCCCCTCCTCTCCCCACCTCACCCCTCCTCTCCCCCTCTCCTCTCTCCCCCCCTCTCCTCTCTCCCCCCCTCTCCTCTCCCCCTCTCCTCTCCCCCCTCTCCTCTCCTCTCCCCCCTTTCCTCTCCTCCCCCCTTTCCTCTCCTCCCCCCCTCTCCCCCCCCTCTCCCCTCCCCCTCTCCTATCCCCCCCTCTCCTAGTCCCCCCTCGTTCCTCTCCTCTCCCCTCTCCTCTCCCGTCCTCTCCCCACCTCATCCCCTCCTCTCCCATCCTCTCCTCTCTCCCCCCCTCTCCTCTCCCCCTCCTCTCCCCCCCTCGATCCTCTCCTCTCCCCCCCTTTCCTCCTCCTCCCCCCTTTCCTCTCCTCAGCCCCTTTCCTCTCCTCCCCCCTCTTCCCTTCCCCCTCTCCTATCCCCACCCTCTCCTCTCCCCCCTTCGTCGCTCTCCCCCCTCACCATCTCCTCATCCCCTCTCCTCTCCACCCCCTCTCCCTCTCCCCCTCTCCTCTTCGGCTCTACCCGCCTTGCCTTCTCCTCTGGCCTCGTCCTCTCCCCCTCCTCTCCCCCTCCTCTCCCCACTCACCCCTACACACCTCCTCCCCTTCTCCTCTAAACCCTCTCCTCGCCGCCCCTCTCCTTCCCTTCCCCCTTCCTCTCTTCCCCCCCTATCCTCTCCACCCCTCTCCTCTCCCCCCCTCTCCTCTCCCCCCTCACCCCTCCTCCCCCCCTCTCCCCCCCCTCTCTCCCTCTCCTCTCCCCCCTCCTCTCCTCCCTCTCCTCTCCCCCCCTCTCCTCTCCCCCCCTCTCCTCTCCCCCCTCTCCTATCCCCCCTCTCCTCTCCCCCCCTCACCTCTCCTCTCCCCCTCTCCTCTCCCCCCCTTCTCCTCTCCCCCCCTCTCCTCTCCCCCCTCTCCTCTCCCCCCCCCCTCTCCTCTCCCCACCTCACCCCTCCTCTCCCCCCCCCCCTCTTCCCCCCCTCCCCCACCTGGAATAAAAACAAAAATTGCTGAAAATACACTATAGATCTGTTAGCATTTGTGGAGAGAAAATGAGTTTCTAGTAGAACATTGAAGAGTAAAGTTCAAGAACAGGCTCTCGGCCCACAGTGTCTGTGCAGAACATGATGCCAGGACCAAATCTGGCTGCACATTATCCATATCACTCCATTCCATGTATATCTAAATACTGTCTATGAGCATCAAGTAAGCAGATTCTAATCATGAATCCACAGTACTGTCACCAGTATATTCAATTTCTAAAGAAGGATCCTGACCTGAAAAGAGGCCTGTCTATTCCCTCCACAGATGCTGCCTAACCCACTGAGTTCCTCCAGCACTTTGTGTTTTATTCAATTTCTGAATCACCATCAATCTTTTTTTGGTCCAGTAAAGTGAGCTAATTATAATTGGTCCAGTAAAGTTATATTGCTGACAAGTTGATCACTTTTGTTGTTTATGATGGTATTTCTGCAGTGTTTACAATCAGATTTATAGAATCTGCAGTCTTGCTATTTCCGGAAAGATCTGAGAGTGAGGATTCGTGTCAATTAGCTCATGATAATCCTGCAAACAAATATCTCAATGGGAAGTGTGAGCTGGCTGAACAAACAGTAGAAAACCAATGCTAAAACCAGGAAATGCTGCAAACACTCACCAGCTTGAAAGAGAAAGACATAGAGCAGAAACTTCAGGTTTTGAGTATTAAGTTTTGGTTACTGTATGTAAGCACACTGAGCAGTTTCATACCTGTGGTTATGGAGTCCTTTCTTGACATTTTTTAGAACTCTGGAACTTGAAGAATACAAGACATGCTGGAAATATGGTGGCCCTTGTGAACTGCCTCAGTGTAATGTACTATCCTTACACTCTTGTACTTGCGTATGATTGGACAGGTTCAGAGGGATATGGACGAAGCGCAGGCAAGTGGGACTAGTGTAGCTGGGACATTGTTGGCCGGTGTGGGCAAGTTGGGCCGAGGACCTGTTTCCACACTATATCACTCTATGACTCTATGATTGTGCTTAGGTTTAGATTTAGTTTAGTTTAGTTTAGAGATCCAGCATGGAAACAGGCTCTTTAGCCGACTAAGTCCGCACCGATCAGCGATCCCCACACATTAACACCAGCCTACACACACTAGGCAAGGCAAGGCAACTTTATTTATATAGCACATTTCATACACGAGGCAGACTCAAAGTGCTTCACATAAAAACATGTCATACAATAAAATGAAATAATAAAATGAAATAAAATAGAAGAATTAAAATAAAATAAAAGCAAAATTAAAAATGCATTCTAAAAAGTGCAAAAGTTAAAAGTGCAATGTAGTTAAGATTTAGCTGAAAGCTAAAGTAAACATAAAAGTTTTCAGTCTTTTTTAAAAGTGGTCAAAGTTGAGGCAAGTCTTAAATCATCAGGAAGTTTATTTCAGCTATTTGTTGCATAGTAACTAAATCCTGCTTTCCCATGTTTTGTATTTACTCTGGGAATCACTAACAGATTGGTTTCAGAAGATCTTAGCGGTCTAGAAGGCTTATATAGTGGAAGCATGTCTGTGATATACTTTGGTCCTAAACCATGTAGTGATTTATAGGTGAGCAGCAGGATTTTGAAATCAATTCTCTGACATACAGGGAGCCAATGTAAGGATTTAAGAATTGGTGTAATGTGTTCAAATTTTTTGGTCTTTGTTAGAACTCTAGCAACAGCGTTCTGAACAAGCTGTAGCTGCCTGACAGTTTTTTTCGGAAGACCTGCAAGGAGACCGTTACAATAATCTAGCCTACTAGTAATAAAGACATGTACAAGTTTTTCTAAGTCTTGAGCTGACATGAGTCCTCTTAATCTTGCTGCGTTTTTGAGGTGATAGTAGGCCGATTTTGTTACTGATTTGATGTGACTGTCGAAATGTAAATCTGAATCCATAATAACCCCAAGATTTCTGGCTTTGTTTGAAGTTTTCAGGGACAGAGAGTGAAGGTGTTGGGTTACTTTAAGCCTTTCTTTTTTAGCATCAAAAACAATTATCTCTGTTTTGTCCTTATTTAGTTGGCGGAAATTTTGGCACATCCAGTCTTTGACTTGCTCAATACACTGGCACAGCAGATCTATGGGGCGATAGTCATTTGGTGATAGCGCTACATACGATAGTGTCATCGGCATAGCAGTGGTGGTCAATATTATTATTTCGCATGATTTGCCCTAGTGGGAGCATGTAGATGTTGAATAAAGAGGGCCCTAAGATCGAACCTTGCGGGACTCCACACGTCACGTTGGTTGGTTCTGATACAAAGTCGCCAATGGAAACAAAATAGTTCCTATCTTGTAGATATGACCTGAACCAACTTAAGACTGTGCCTGAAAGCCCCACCCATTTTTCCAACCTGTCCAAAAGTATTGAGTGATCAACAGTGTCGAATGCAGCACTGAGGTCTAATAGCATTAATATTGAAACTTTGCCAGAGTCTGTGTTAAGACGGATGTCGTTTACAACTTTAATAAGGGCGGTCTCGGTGCTATGAAGAGGTCGAAATCCTGACTGGAAGTTGTCGTAGCAGCCAGTTGAAGCCAGGAAGTGATTAAGTTGCTGGAGGACAACTTTCTCAATGATTTTACTTATGAAAGATAGGTTTGATATTGGTCTATAGTTGTTAATAATAGAGGCATATAGGCTCCGCTTTTTTAAAAGAGGTTTAATAACTGCAGTTTTCAAGGCTTTTGGGAAATTGCCTGATTGAAGAGAGCTGTTAACTATTTGCAGTATGTCTATTGCTAGGCAGTCAAAAACATTCTTAAAGAAGTTGGGCTCCATTCATTAACTATCTGAAGGGATAGATTGGCACAGCACGAGGACCCAGCTGAAACTTGAACTCAGGAACAGATGAAAAACTATACTCTATACTTTATAACCTACGAACCTATCTCCATTGATGTATTACAGGTAACCCATTCCACCTCCCTTGTTTTTCTGTTGTGTTGTTTTTTGTTTGTTTTTTTTGCTTTCTTTTTTATTTGTAACTTTCTACCCTCTCTTTTTCTCGCTTTCTATAAAAAATAAAAATACTAGAAGCAGAAGTAATTGATAATGGAAAATTTTAATAATGTATGACTGATGTGTATGAAAAGTTTTTTTTTTTTTACTATAATATGTAACTACATTTTATAATATGTCTACTTCTAATAAATAAATAAATAAATAAATAAATAGAAAAAAAGAAGTTGGTAGGTAAAGCATCAAGGCAGCAGGTGGATGGCCTTAGTTGTGTCACCGTTTCCACAAGAGTTTTAGAGTATGACATTAAAGCATGTCATCATTGCCACGTTACTTTTGCCTAAACAGGGTGGTGATCCAACATTTTTGTTTGAAGCGGAGATATTGATGGCACGTCTGATGCCTTCAATTTTATCAGTATAAAAGAATGCAAACTCATTGCATTTCTGCGTGGAATGGAGTTCAGGTGGTATTTGGGTTGGGGGGTTGGTCAATCTGTCAACAGTTGCAAATAGGGGTTTTGCCTTATTAGTGTTGTTGTTAATGATATTGGAGAAAAATGTTTCTCTAGCACTTTTTAAGTCTAAATTGTAGGCACGGAGGCTCTCTTTATAGATGTCATGGTGAATATGAAGTTTTGTTTTCTGCCAGATGCGTTCAGCTTTCCGGCATTCTCTTTTCTGGGCTGTTACAAAAGCAGCTTTTCTCCAGGGTGCCTTTTGCTTGCCAGAAATCGTTTTAACTGTAACAGGTGCAATGACATCTATAACTTTCACAATTTTGGAATTAAAGTTATCTACAAGATCATCAGCAGAACATGGGTTTAGAGGTGGTAACAAGGAGATGGCATTTTTAAAGAGTACATTAGAATGTTCATTTATATACCGTTTTTTGACAGTATTTGATTTTGTCTGTATGTCGGGAATAAAAGATATATTAAAGAAAACACAGAAGTGGTCAGACAATGAAGGATCAGTCACGAAAATATCAGAAGCATTGAGACCCTTTGTGATAATCAAGTCCAGGGTGTGCCCCTTACAATGAGTAGCCTCTTTCACATGTTGAGACAGTTCAAATGTGTCTAAAATAGTAAAAAAATCTTTTGCACCCTTGTCATTCAAATCATCAGTATGAAAATTTAAATCACCAGTTATAACTAAACAGTCAAAGTCAGTGGAGATGCTAGACAATAATTCTGTAAAGTCATCGAAAAAATTTGCATAATATTTAGGTGGCCTCTAAATAATTAATCGGAGAACTCTGGGGGAACATTTCAATACAACACAAAGATATTCGAATGATGGAAAATCACCAAGTGACATCTGTTTCCCCTGAAATACATTTTTAAATATAGCAGCAACCCCTCCACCTCTTTTTCCAGATCTACATACATCAAAAAAGTTATAGTTGGGAGGAGCTGTGATTTTGTCTGTATGTCGGGAATAAAAGATATACTAAAGAAAACACAGAAGTGGTCAGACAATGAAGGATCAGTCACAAAAATTGTCTAGGGACAATTTTACATTCATACCAAGCCAATCAACCTACAAACCTGTGCGTCTTTGGAGTGTGGGAGGAAACCGAAGATCACTGAGAAAATCCACGTTGGTCACAGAGAGAACGTACAAACTCCGTACAGACAGAACCCATAGTCAGGATCGAACATGGGTCTCAGGTACCGCTACACCACCATGCCGCCCTAGTTAGATTTTACTGAATTGTATGCAAAAAATAATAATTCAGTGTCGTAGCACATGTGACAATGAAGTGCGATTGAACCATTGAACCAGTTTCCCAGACATTCATACCCAGTTTACATCGCTGCTTGGTGAGTTGTACACTCAACATTTGGAAAATATTTCCGAACAATTTCTCATTCTCAGTTTCTCTGGTTAAACTTAACAATTCACCTGGACAAATGTTCACCAAGACGGCAGTGTTTGAAAGTGAAGGAGAACGTTGGCTGTGAACCATCAGTGAACTTAGTCCCTTTGAGCCCTCGGAGAGTATCCGAGAGTTCCATGATCGGCTCGGCAAAAGGGGACATGGAGACCTCAGGGCATGGCAGTGGAGGGGCGCCTGCTGGAACGGTTCAATGGGTCGTTTCTTTATTGTCACGTGTACAGTGGAATACATTTCTTGTATACGTATCAGCAAGACTATCCCTATGCTGGAAGCGATGGACACCACATTTGCAGGGGTCACGGGTACTGGTGTTGGCGGAGGCAGCTGCGGCTGCGGGAGGCGGGTGAGCGAGTGGATCAAGCACAGCCTGCGGTAGCTGCACGAATCGGCAGTGGAAGGAGCTGACGGCATCGTGCTGGGCCAGGCAGAGCTTTACTTCATCGATCCAGTGCCGCCGGGACACCAGGCCTTAAAATGAGACAATAAGAAACTACATATCTCCTTGGGCCAAGATTGGACTTTTCAGAGACTTGGAAGTTGCAAGATGGTGCCGGAACTTGGTAACTCATGGCCAGCCTGCAACACATACCTTCAAGGTCGGCAGAGGAGCGGCAGGTGAAAGAGTGAGTGCGGGGATTGGCTGAGGAATTTAATTGGCAAATCGGTAAATTAGAAAATTAGTCAATTTATCAGCCAATATAAGCAAGGTTTGCTCTATGGGAGCGGCCTTGTCGAGGGAAGTGCCTTGTGAGAAAAGTGCGAGTCTTTGGCTCGAGGTTCTTCGGCAAGGAGGCTGAGGTGAGGAGACAACGCCAAAAGTTGGAGAGACACAGTGAAGAAATGACAGGTAAGCTGATTCAGTGTGATGCTTGCAGGATATGGGAGGTCAGGAACACTGTTAGTTCCTCTGGCTGCTACAACTGTGGAAAGTGTGTCCAGATTCAGCTCCTGAAGGACCGTGTTGGGGCACTGTAGAGGCAACTGGATGACCTCAGGATAATCCAGGAAAACAAGAGTTTCCTGAACAGGACCTACAGCGAGATCGTTACACCGAAGGTACCAGAAGAGAGAAGGCGGGTGATGATGAGGAAGGGAAGGAAGCTTGGAGTACAGGAGACCCCGGGGGATGTACCTCTTGAAAACATGTTTGGAAGCTTGGAAGCTGTCGAGACAGAAGACACTGCCATTCTGAGCGGAGGAGAGGTCTGCGAGTCAAACCGTGGTGCTGAAGCAAAGCCGAAGAGACAGACATCAGGCAGAGCCGTGATAGTCGGGGACTCCATCGTGAGAGGTACAGACTGGGGTTTCTGCGGCAACAGCCGGGATTCAAGGATATTGTGTTGCCTTCCTGGTGCCAGGATCCAGGACGTCACAGACCGATTGCAGAGCATCCTCAAGGGTGAGAGTGAGCAGCCGGAAGTGGTAGTGCATGTCGGCATAAAAGACTTCGGGAGGGAAAGACATTCTGCAGCGTGCCCTCAGAGAGCTCGGAAGAAGGCTGAAAAGCAGGACACCCAGGGTGGTTATCTCCGGTTTGCTTCCAGTTCCTCGTGCTGGTGAGGACAGGAACAGAGAGATAGCGGATATGAATGTGTGGCTGAGGGGCTGGTGCAGGGAGCAGGGATTTAGATTCTTAGACCACTGGGATCTGTTTTGGGGTAATGGTGAATTGTACAAAAGGGACGGGTTGCACCTTAACAGGCGGGTGACCAGTATTCTGGCACGCAGGTTTGCCACTGCTACACGGGTGGGTTTAAACTAAATAGTGGGGGGAGGAGACAAATTGGAAATACAAGGATGGAGTTAAAGGGAAAGAGTGTATAGGAAAAGTTAAGAAAGACACCAGAATTAAGGGGGCAGAAAGCTCACGAAGGGATAGGAGAGTATGGCCAAGTGAAATAGGAATCAATGTGAAAGGTGAGGTGATTCATGGATTTAAAGTATTATATTACAAATATTATAATATTATAAAGTATTACATCCTGGGATGTCAGGACCTTCATATGAAGAAAGACTGGATAGACTCGGCTTGTACTCGCTAGAATTTAGAAGATTGAGGGGGGATCTTATAGAAACTTACAAAATTCTTAAGGGATTGGACAGGCTAGATGCAGGAAGATTGTTCCCGATGTTGGGGAAGTCCAGGACAAGGGGTCACAGTTTAAGGATAAAGGGGAAATCCTTTAGGACCGAGATGAGAAAAACATTTTTCACACAGAGAGTGGTGAATCTCTGGAACTCTCTGCCACAGAAGGTAGTTGAGGCCAGTTCATTGGCTATATTTAAGAGGGAGTTAGATGTGGCCCTTGTGGCTAAAGGGATCAGGGGGTATGGAGAGAAGGCAGGTACAGGATACTGAGTTGGATGATCAGCCATGATCATATTGAATGGCAGTGCAGGCTCGAAGGGCTGAATGGCCTACTCTGCACCTATTTTCTATGTTTCTATGTTTCTATATATGAATGCATGAAGTATAAGGAATAAAGTGGATTAGCTTGAGGCTCAGTTAGAAATTGGCAAGTATGATGTTGTGAGAATTAGAGAAATGGCTGCGAGGACCAGGGCTGGGAACTGAATATTCAGGGGTATACGTCCTATCGAAAAGACAGACAGGTGGGCAGAGGGGGTGAGGTAAGGAATCAAATTCAGTCCCTTGCGAGGGGTGACATAGAATCAGGAGATGTAGAGTCAGTATGGATAGAGCTGAGGAATTGTACGGGCAAAAAGACCCTAATGGGAGTTATCTACAGGCCCCCAAACAGTAACCTGGAGAATGCACGCAAGTTGAATCAACAGTTAAAATTGGCATGTCGCAAAGGTAATGCTACGGTAGTTATGGGAGATTTCAACATGCAGGTAGACTGGGAAAATCAGGTTGGTACCGAACCCCAAGAAAGTGAGTTTGTGGAGTGCCTCCGAGATGGATTCTTAGAGCAGCTTGTAGTGGAGCCTAACACAGAGAAGGCAATTCTGGATTTAGTGTTGTTTAATGAACCAGATTTGATAAGGGAACTCGAGGTAAATGAGTCATTAGGAGGTAGTGACCATAATATGATAAGTTTTAATGGTAAGATTAAACGAGAACTTACCAGTTTGAAGTTTGATCTTTATTTTATGAGGAGTTACATTGAGGGAATACGTGAAGACCCCGCCAGCATGCATGCGCGACATTCTTCAAAGCAGCGGTGTGAAATCACAGTAATAGTAAGTGAAATAAACATAGTAAGATATGATGAACTAGGATACCAGTTGACCTTTATAATAGAGGGTGGGCGTGGAGGGCACATATTCCCTCAATGTAACTCCTCATAAAATAAAGATCAAACTTCAAACTGGTAAGTTCTCGTTTAATCTTACTATTTTACTTCGGAGTCACGTGAGTGACTACTTGAAGATTTTATAGATCTGTGATTTTAATTGCCGTGGAACAAATCCATGCTTCGCTCACTGCCGAAGTCATCCAAGGGAGGAAGTATGTTATCGTATTCAGACATGAATCAAAATTTGAAACAATAACGATTTATTTTAACAAAGAAAATAATGCTCCCTCGGGCTAAATTATATTACAGAACTTAAAATAGTTTCTGCAAACACCGCAGGTTTGGCAATCGGCTTATTATAAAAGATTTGGAAGGTCTTCTCCCTGGACCATCCTGCTGTTGCCAGGATATAGTCCATTGGCACCTCCATGATTCTAGCGGCCGATGTTGCGGCTGCCCTGGTGGAATGAGATTTTAAAATGTCAGTATCCACCCCAGCAGCTCCCAGAACCTGTCTCAGCCATCTAGAGATGGTCCGTGCTGACACCCGGCCATGAGGCTGTTTAAAGCTAACCCATAGCGCCAATTCGCTTCCTCTTAAGGTTTATGTAGTCTTAAGGTATAGCTGTAGGTGTGTCATAACACACAGACGGGGATCAGATGGGTATGCCCGGAATTCCAAATTCAATCCCGATGTTCCTGGTCTACTTTGTTTTACCAACTCCAAGATCCAGAAGGTTATCTTGTCTGTTGATACTTTCATATTGTCCAATCTTAATTTGTGTAGGGACTGGACCCTTTGAGCTGAGACCAATGCCATCAGCATTACTGTTTTTAGTGTGAGCTGTTCCAGGGACAGGGACATTGCTGGTGACCAACCCCTTAGCAATGTCAGTACAACACTGACGTCCCATATCTGGGAGTACCTCGGTCTGGGAGGGTTGGTGTTGTAAATCCCCCTCATAAGTTTGGCAACTAGAGGGTGGGATCCCATGGACTGCTGTCCCGGTGCCTGCCACAAGTATGCTGACAGAGCACTCCTGGCACTATTAATAGCGCTGTAACTCAGTCCTTCATCAAAGTGAAGGCTGGATAGGAACTCCAGGACGTTGGTGACTGTAGCTGTATTGTATGCTACACCAGTCCTTGAGCAGTACGATTCCCATTTCCGAATGCTGGAGAGGTATTGCTTCTTAGTTGACTCTCGATAGGCCGCCGTGATCGTGTTCATGGTCCTGTCCGTCAGTCCCAGATCCAGCAAAGGTCTTTTCAGATTCTGCAAGCCAACAGATTTATCCTGTCATGGCACGGATGACTCTCGCCCGTAACAGGATGGACCAAAAGATCTGGTCTTTTAGTGATGGTCATATACGGTTCAGAGACCATGTCGAGGACCACAGGGAACCATGGCTGTGCAGGCCAATCGGGTACTACCAAAATACCTGAAGCTGAGTCCATTTGTATTTTGCGTAGGATCCGACTGATGAGGCAGAAGGGGGGAAAGGCATAGAAAAACAATTTTCCCCAATTCAGCGAAAAGGCGTCCATCGCTGCTGCCACAGGGTCTGGTTCCCAAGCGACATATGTTGGCAACTGGTGATTCAGTCTAGATGCAAAGAGATCGATATCAGGTGTACCATACCGCATAGTAATATCAGCAAATACTTTGTGGTTTAATATCCATTCGGTGTTGTCATTAAATTTTCGTGACTGGACAGTGTTATTTGCTCCCCAGCCATGAGCGCTGGCATCCGTTTGTAATGTGAATGATGGGTTACTGATAATGATGGGGCTGGAACTATGCCAAATATTTTCCTTCCACCATTGTAACTCCAAAATTGCTTTGGCTGGTAATTGCATAGGTCAATCAAAATGACCTGCATGTTGTTTTAGCTCTTGCACCTTTGCCCTTTCTAGATTTTGGTAATGCAAAGGTCCAAACTGAGTTGCTGGAAATGCTGCTACTAGTTTCCCAATTACTCTTGCCACCTGTCGAATAGATGGTTGATTAGTAACAATCAATTTGTTGCAGGCTTCCACCAAGTCTGCTGCTTTGTTCTTTGGCAATGTTACAGACATGTGGATAGAGTTAATTGTGAATCCCAGATAGTCCATAGTTGTGGATGCTTTCAACTTAGATTTATCTGGATGGATGATAAACCCCAGTGTTTCAAACAAATGCTTGGTAGCTAAAACCGCTGATTTAGCTAATTCCAGGGTTTTCCCCACAATCAAAATATCATCAAGATATGCCATGACAATATGTTTTTGTTTCCTTAGTATTGCCAAGGCTGGTTTCAATATCTTGGTAAATAGTCCAGGGGATGATGTTAACCCATTAGACAACGTTTTATACTGCCATAGTTGCCCCATCCAGTTAAATTTTAGGTATCGATGATGATCCTTATGTATGGGTACTGAATAGTATGCATCTTTTAGATCGATGCATGCCATGAAGTATCCTTCGGAAACGAATTGTTTGGCAGTAACAAATGTTTCCATTTTGAAATGAATATACTTTACAAAAGTATTCAGTCTAGTTAAGTCAATGATGATGCAACATCCACCATCTTTCTTGGTTTTTGTAAAGATGTTTGATACAAATTCCAGAGAGTCATGCGCCGTCCTCTCTATAACTCCTTTAGCATGCAACCTCACCAGTTCTGCACGTCCTTCCAACTTCTCCTGTTGTGAGAGTACAAACTCTCTGTTAGGTGCATGTTGAACTGGTGGCATACCTTTTTGGATGAAATCAATTTTGTATCCCTGAATACTTTGTAGTATATATTTATTAGTTGTAATAGTCCTCCATGCTTCCCAAAACAAGTGTAACCTTCCCCCTGTTAGTACAGGACCTACACCTTTTATGTTCTGGAAGGATCCAGACCCACCTACCTCCATGGTTACCGGTGGTACGTTCATATCTTCGGCTTCTGCCTCTTCAGCGGTCGAGGTGCCGGAGTGTGGGGTTGGCGCATTTTCCATGAGGGCCGCTCTGGGCCTTGGCCTAAAAAAGATCTTTGTGGTTGCTGTGTGGCCCTCATGCTTTCACCAGCACCCTGGTGTTGATGCCTGCTGGTGGATGCATAGGGGTGCTGCCGTCTGGGGTGTGTGGTTTTGCTCGTTCCTGCAGCTGCCCTCATAAGCCCAATGGCTTTAGACTCTTCATCGAGTTCTTTCACTTGTTTAGACAAGTGTTCTCCAAACACCAGTATCTGCGGTTGTGCTGTAGCTGATTTGCACAACCCTGCGAATTTGGGGTTGAGGGCAAGTTTGTTAGCGTTCTTTCTCAAGCAGTTTATTTCGTACTGGGTATTACATAGTAATGCCATTGTGTCCTGCTGATTGTCCGTCATTTCAACACCATCAACGGAACGAGTGTAAGACGTTATGCCCAAAGTCAGAAGTTTTAAGATCTTCTGAAGTTTCACTTCCTGAGCCTTTATGCCCATCCCGATGTACCCCCAGATTTGACTGTTGACGGCGGGTACATTTAACGAGATACAGTTCTCGGGAGGTGTGTATTTTTCCATTGTGTCGTTGACTACCTGTTCCTGCAGAGGATGGAAGGACAGGTAATCTATGCTGGCTGCCAGTTTGGCCTGCAATGGTTGTCCCGATTACGGTGGTACCGCAAACTTGGTGACCACTCCCAGTAGCTCTTCCTGGTTCTGCACCCCCAGCACACTGCCGGTATCTTCAGCCATGATCCCCTCTTCCAGACCAGCCCAGCCCTGGCCCCCAACGCTCCCCTCTGTCGAGGGAGATGCGATGGACAGCGCCGGATACGGTGCTGTTGTGAGAGTGCGAGGACTCCCATGGTGAGCTTGCTCCATCTCCCGGAGCAAGTCACGCTGGAGCATCTGCTCCATCAACCGCTCCACATAGACAGTCACCTCTGCTGCTCTCGGGCAGCGCGTCCTCCTGGCCGGACTCGTCCGAGTCTATCGGCCGGTCCGACTTTTGCTTCGCCTTGCCTCCAACCCGCTGCGCTGTTTCGGGTTGAGCAGCTCGCGGCGTTGGACTGGGCTGAGCAGGCTTTAAGTCGGTGACTGTGGACCGCAGGGAATGCGGTCCAGGTGCCGTCGGTCGCCCCCCACTGCCGGAACCTTCCCGGTCCACCGCAGTCACACGGGACGCGACCCTCTTCATTTTCTTTCCCTTGTCCATAGTTGCTGCAACGCAAAACACAGCAAGGGCAAGAAACAAACGACCTCAGAATAAGATTAACTTACCTGCAGGTCCCGTTTTAAACGTTGCCGCGGGAGAGCTCTTCCCCCGCCCGTCGCTGTTGCAATGCGTGAGACGCTATGTCGCGCATGCGTGCTGGCGGGGTCTTCACGTAGTCACTCACGTGACTCCGAAGTAAAATCTACAACTTGAGAGGGAGAAGGGGAAATCGGAAGTGTCAATATTACAGTTGAGCAAAGGGGACTATGGAGCCATGAGGGAGGAGCTGGCCAAAGTTGACTGGAAAAAGACCCTAACAGGGATGACAGTGGAACAACAATGGTAGGTATTTCTGGGAATAATGCAGAAGGTGCAGGAGCAGTTCATTCCAAAGAGGAAGATAGATTCTAAGGGAGTAAGAGGTGACCGTGGCTGACAAGGGAAGTCAAGGACAATATAAAAATAAAAGAGAAGAAGTATAACATAGCAAAGATGAGCGGGAAGCCAGAGGATTGGGAAATTATTAAAGAGCAACAGAAGATAACTAAAAAGACAATACGGGGAGTAAAGATGAGGTACGAAGGTAAGCTAGCCAAGAATATAAAGGAGGATAGTAAAAGCTTCTTTAGGTATGTGAAGAGGAAAAAAAATAGTTAAGACCAAAGTTGGACCCTTGAAGACAGAAACAGGTGAATTTATTATGGGGAACAAGGAAATGGCAGACGAGTTGAACAGATACTTTGGGTCTGTCTTCACTAAGGAAGACACAAACAATCTCCCTGATGAACTAGTGGCCAGAGGACCGAGGGTGATGGAGGAACTGAAGGAAATTCACATTAGGCAGGAAATGGTGTGACTGATGGTACTGAAGGCTGATAAATCCCCAGGGCCTGATGGTCTGCATCCCAGGGTACATCAGGAAGTGGCTCTAGAAATGTATTGGTGATCATTTTCCAATGTTCTATAGATTCAGGATTGGAGGGTAGCTAATGTTATCCCACTTTTTAAGAAAGGGGGGAGAGAGAAAACAGGGAATTATAGACCAGTTAGCCTGACATTGGTGATGGGGAAGAAGCTGGATTCAATTATAAAAGATGAAATAGCAGAACATTTGGATAACAGTAACAGGATCGGTCCGAGTCAGCATGGATTTACGAAGGGGAAATCATGCTTGACTAATCTTCTGGAATTTTTTGAGGATGTAACTGGAAAATGGACATGGGAGAGCCAGTGGATGTAGTGTACCTGGACTTTCAGAAAGCTTTTGATAAGGTCCCACATAGGAGATTAGTGGGCAAAATTAGAACACATGTATTATGGGTAGGGTACTGACATGGGTAGAAAATTGGTTGGCAGATAGGAAACAAAGAGTAGGAATTTATGGGTCCCTTTCAGAATGGCAGGCAGTGACTAATGGGGTTCCGCAAGGCTCGGTACTGGAACACAGCTATTTACAAAATACATTAATAATTAAAATGAAGGGTTTAAAAGTAACATTAGCAAGTTTACAGATGACACAAAGCTGGGTGGCAGTGTGAACCGTGAGGATGATGCTATGAGGATGCAGGTTGGATAGGTTGGGTGAGTGGGCAGATGCAAGACAGATGCAGTTTAATGTGGATAAATGTGAGGTTATCCACTTTGGTGGCAAGAACAGGGAGATTATTAACTGAATGGTGTCAAGTTAGGAAAAGGTGAAGTACAACAAGATCTGGGTGTCCTTGTTCATCAGTCACTGAAAGTAAGCATGCAGGTACAGCAGGCAGTGAAGACAGCTAATGGCATGTTGGCCTTCATAACAAGAGAAGTTGAGTATAGGAGCAAAGAGGTCCTTCTGCAATTGTACAGGGCCCTAGTGAGACCACACCTGGAGTATTGTGAGCCGTTTTGGTCTCCAAATTTGAGGAAGGACATTCTTACTATTGAGGGAGTGCAGCGTAGGTTCACGAGGTTAATTCCCGGGTCATATGTTGAAAGAATGGAGTGACTGGGCTTGTATACACTGGAATTTAGAAGGATGAGAGGATATATTAATGAAATATATAAGATTATTAAGAGATTGGACATGCTAGAGGCAGGAAACATTTTGCCAATGTTGGGGTAGCCCATAAACCAATAACAATATGAAATGAGGGAATTGAAAATTAAATCTGTACTTTTTTTGATGGGGATGGTTAATTCTGAGAATGTTGAAGACATGATTAATATGTCTACTGATGACACTATAGTGAGTTGTATCATTGTCAATGAGGATGGTTATCATATATTACAGCAGGATCTTGATCTGTTGGGCAAGTGGATTGAGTTATGTCTAATGGAGTTTAATGAAATAAGTGCAGTCAAACCAGGGCCCAGCACAGAGATCTAGGAATGCAAGTGCGTAGTTCCTTGAAAGTGGTGTCACAGGTAGATAGGGTGGCTCAGGAAGGCTTTCAGTACGTTAGCTATCATCAGCCAGAGTTTGGATGTATTGTACAAGATGTTCACGAGGATGTTCATTTGGAGTATTTTGGACAACTTGTTACAGGATAGATGTCATTAATCTAGAAATAGTAGACATGACTTATGAAGATGTTGCCAGGACTCGAGGGCCTGAGCTGTAGGGAGAAGTTGGGCACGATTGGACTTTATTCTGTGGAGTGAGTGCAGGAGGCTGAGTGGTGATCTTATAGAAGTGTATAAATATACGAGGTAAATAAATAGGGTGATTGCACTCTGTAATTTTTTTTCCCCCAGAGTGGAGGAATCAAAAACAAGAGGTTTAAGGTGAGAGGGGAAAGATTTAAAAGAAACCTGAGGGGCAACATTTTCACTCAGAGGGTGGTAGGTATATAGAATGAGCTACCAGAGGAGGTATTTGTATCAGATACGATAACTGCATTTTACATCAGAACAGGAAAGGTTTAGAGGGTTATGGGCCAAACGCAGGAAAATGGTACTAGGTTAAATGGGGCATCTTGATCAGCATGCTCGAGTTGTGCCATTTCCATGATGCTAGCCTCTCTGACTCCAAAACTGAGAAATGCCACCCCCCAGACATTAGTTTTCTTTTTTGTTCCAAATTGTACCACAGAGCCATTAACATTCTTCAAAATATTTTTGTTAACTCCTCATAAGCACGCTATTTTCAACAGTGCAGTTCTGCACTGGAGTGCCAGTCTTAATGATGTGCTCACAGCTGGGTCTTCATCTGACTCATGCATTGCTGCATCAGGAAGTATCAGAAAGACTTGTGCTCACGTGGTCTTGACACAAGCAACTGACCAAAAACAAACCACATCATGTGCAGACCCCAAAAAGTGATGCTTATACAATACAATACAATACAATACAATACAATAGTTTATTTGTCACATTGCACAAAAAGTGCAAGTGAAATGGATATGTCAGCAGCGATACAATGATAAAGAGCACACACAAAAACACAATAAAAATTTAACAGAAACATCCACCACAGCATTCATCACTGTGGTGGAAGGCACACAATTTGGCCAGTCCTCCTCCATTTTCCCCCGTGGTCGGGACCTCAACCCTTCGCAGCCGCCGCTGCGGGCGTCCAGATGGTAAGGACAAGGTACGAGTCCAGGTAAGTCCGGAGTCGGCTCTTCCCCACCGGAGACCGCAGCTTTAAGTTGGTGTAGGCCGCAGGCCGGCGGCCGAAGATTTAAAGTTCCCTCCACGTCGCAGCCAGAAGCACCGCAGACCGCAGGGCCGGCGGTCGAAGCTCCCCTCCAGGGTTGATGTTAAGTCCATGCCGGACCCGCGGTAGAAGTTGGCCGCGGGCCGGCAGTGATGGCTTCTTCTTACCCCGGGTCCCCCACGAGGGATCCCGGGCTGTAGACGCCGCGCCAGCTGGAGCTGTGTAGACCGTGGCTTCAGGCTGCTGCGGGCCAGCGAAACGGAGCGCTCCCCTCCAGCGAGGGTTCGCCCGCTCCGCGTTGACAGTACACGCTGCACCCGCCGCCGGAGCCCTGAGCCCGTCTCCAGGAAAGGCCGCGCCGATCCTCGCTGTTAGGCCACGGGGGAGGCGATCTGGAAAAAGTCGCCTCTCCTTGGAGGAGGCGACCGAAACGGTTTCCCCCTTACCCCCCCACACCACCCCCCACACAAACCACACAAATAAACATTAAAAACATACTTTAAAACATACTAAAAAAATATTAAAAAGTTGAAAATAACTAACGCTTGGGCAATCTACTACATCAGGACAAAACACAAATTGCTGGGTGAACTCAGCGGGTCAGGTAACATCTTAGGAGGCGATGGACAGTCAACATTCGGCTCCTTCTTCAGACTCTAAAAATATAAAGACCTGCATAAAAACCCTTCTTCAGACTCTAAAAATATAAAGACCTGCATAAAAACCGGTTTACACTCAATCTGTGTTAATTCAATATAGGGTTTAAATATTACAATTTCCTCTTGCCACAAAATAAATATTTAGAACTAAAATCAACTACCTAACAGGCCAATGGAGGCACAAGAAACTGCAGTCGCTGGAATCTGAAGAGGGGTCCCGACACAATGTGACCTGCCCATTCCCTCCACAGATGATACCTAACTGGCTGAGTTCCTCCAGCACTTTGTGTTCTGCTCAAGATTCCAGCATCTGCAGTTCCTTATGTCTCTACTAAATCAGAACACTGGATACTCTGGGTACTCTGTAACTTGTTCAAGATTTAAATTTAATAGGATGTTTATGCTGTTTATACAGTATGTTGCTGCAAATACCAGATTGGGGTGTCCGTGAGGACCTAGACAACTCACAGCATTTGCTTTCTCCTGACTTTTGCATTCTCCTCGTATGCTCAGATCGAATGGCTTTCATTATCTGTTGAGCGTGTGTAGATAATTGTTTGTGGTAAAGTTCCAGTCCAGCATACCAACTATGAGACTCTCTTTGCTCCATCTCAATTCTTGAATGCTAACCAAACAGAAAAAGAAAATGTAAATCCTTTCTGTATTCGGATTCATATAATTCCTTTATATGTGAGTCTACATTATAGAGTAGAATACATTAATGTTCTGCAAATGCACCTTCCATTTCTTATCATGCGTCTCCATGGCATGATTTCTTTATTAATATGAAGTCATTAATTTTTGACCATGTTTTTATTAGCAAATCAAACATAATCTGTTAATGATAATTTATTTACAATCTTGTTATTTTAATAGTTAGTAATAAACAATGTGAATTAAATGAAAGGGTGAATTTTTGGCCTTGCTGAGCAAGCTGAGTTGAGGATTTTATAAAATTGTCAATTAAAGTACTCTGTGTTCAGCAGAATGTTTTATACTCTTAGAAAAATTCAAGTACTGCATTAATTTTATTTACAATAGTTTCACTATTGAAAATCACATTCAAACTTTACAACTTGATTTAATTCAATCATTCCAAGATATTTGTGATTGTTATTTTAAAATCTCTATTACATTCATGCTATATAGAGTACTTCCCGAACAATACACCAATCTTCTTCAAGACTATCGTCTCTAAAGATTGGAAAATATGTCTAAACATGTTAACATATTTAACTATTCCATCCTAGAAAAGATTTGAACATTACGTGCAGTTCGCGTTTCCCCATTACAGGAAGGATGTGGAGGCTTTGAAAATGGTGCAGAAGTTTACCTGAATGTTGCCTGGATTAGGGGGTATTAGTTACATGGAACGTTTGGACAGATTTGGATTGTCTTCTCCCGGACACTGTGTATTTATTAACAGACAGACACCAACATGTATGTAATTTTTGTTTGGGATTATGTACAGGCAGATAAGAGTCGATCTTGGCCTCATGGTCTCGGCTCAGACATTGTAGGTCAAAGGGCCTGTTCTTCTGCTGTACTGACTTAAGTTCTATGTTATATGTTCTAGTAAAAATTATCTTCCTCGACCGCAGAACCAACCAATCTCCGTCTGCTAATACTCTCCTCCGCTGGTCCTTACACTCAACAACTTATCCTTTGACTCTTCCCATTTCCTCCTAATCCAAGGCGTAGCTACGGGCATGCGCATGGGCCCCAGCTATGCCTGCCTCTTTGTAGGGTACGTCAAACATTCCTTGTTTGAGGCGTACCGTAGCCCTATCCCCGAACTCTACCTCCGCTACATTAACGACTGCATTGGTGCTACCTCCTGTACCCATGCAGAACTCACTGACTTCATCCATTTCACCACTAATTTCCACCCAGCACTCAAATTCACCTGGACCATTTCCGACATCTCCCTACCGTTTCTAGATCTCACAATCTCCATCGCAGACAACAGACTACTGACAGACATCTACTGCAAACCCACTATCTCCCATAGCTATCTAGACTGCACTTCTTCACACCCTGCTTCTTGTAAGGACTCTATCCCCTACTCCCAATTCCGTCTATGCCGCATCTGCACCCAGGGGGTATGAGGACTATAGTTTGTGTGGGGAGGATCAAGATTTGATATTGTCTGCACGACTGAAGAGGGAAGAGAATTACCGGAGTGCAAGTGGTCCTTTCCCAGGGAGTCGATGGACGGGGAGGATGGTTTGTGCAATGGACTGGGCTGTCTTCATAACTCTGCAATTTTTTGCTGTCTTGAGCAAAGTTGTTGGCATACCAGTCTGTGATGGGTCCATCTAGGTGTATCTACAGTTCTTCAATGTGGTTGGCTAAGGACAAATTATTGGTGATATATACACCTGGGAAATTGGAGTTCTCATCCATTTCCATGTAAGCACCATATAGACTCGAATGTGTAGTCCATCCTGCTTCCTGAAGTAGATGACCAGTTCCTTCATTTTGCTGACATTTGGAAAGAGGTTGTTGTCTTGTCACTATGTTCCCAAGCACTCCATTGCCTTCCTGTACTCCCATCTCACCATTGCTCACAATTTGGCCCACTACGGTGGTATCATCTGCAAAATTGTTAATGGAGTGGGCACAGAATTTTGCTGAATTGTCATGAGCGTATAGGGGCTGAGAAGCATCCTTGAGGGGCACTGATGTTGAGAATGATCATGGAGGATGTTTAATCACCTATCGTCATGTTATGTCAGGAAGTCCAGGATCCAGTTGCAGGGGCGGATGGTGCTGTGTCTTGGACTGTGTTCGAAGTTGAGCTATAGCCATTAATGGGAGTTTGACATAGGTATACTTATAATCCAGATGTTCCAGGGATGAGCGTAGGGCAAGGGAGTTGCCGTCTGCTATGGAAGTGTTGCCATGTGGGCAAATTGCCATGGATCAAGACAAATACTGAATATCCTTCTGTTGCACGACTTCCAAGTTTAATTGTTTTACTATTTTATACATGCCAGCAGGATACATAATTAACCTGTACCTAACAAAATAATCTTTAGTGCATTTATATGACCAAAGGGTTTCAATCACAATAGAACTGTCATACAACCTAGAAGTGTGACTACTTGTAAATGTCAGGAATAGACAGAAATTTAAACATTATCATCTGCTGGCCTTTTAACTATTTCTCCAGCTTGGAATGGAAGGTATTAGAAATAACCTGGCAAAAAGGTTTAATCATGAGGAAGCCAGTCTCACTACCTTTCTTTCCAGATTATAACGTTTTACAATATAGAGGCTCGTTTGTCCCTTTTGAAGGAATTACACAATTAGTCTGAGACCTTCTGTCTTGTACCCAAAGGCCTACAATTTGCCCCCTTCAAATAAGGTATTACAGAATCATCTTTAAGCATCCTTTTGACAATGTGATCTGGACCGCAAGTTGTAGCATTAAATATTCATTGATAATAACAAGGAACTGCAGATGCTGCTTTATATCAATGATAGTCACAAAGTGCCTGAGTAACTCAGCGTGTCAGGCAGCATCTTTGGAGAAAATGGATAGGTGATGTTTCAGGTTGGGACCCTTCTTCAGGCGTCATTGGACTCAACTTCCTTTCCCAATTTGCTTAGATCTGCAGATTGTTTATCTGTCATTTGTATATGATCTGGACATCCCTGACAAGGCCAGGGTTTATTGCCATCCCTAATTGCCTGCAACAAAATGGTTGCAGACTACTTTGCTGCACCATGGCAGTCCTGGTGAAGGTTCCTCCACTGTGCCCACAGTGCTGTTGAGCAGGGAATTCCAGCATTTACACCATGTGTGAGGAAAACCTGGCATTTGTTGTAAAGTGTCCCAGGATAGGACATTTCTTTCAATGATGTTTTGGAAATTCCAGTCTAAAGCCAATCCCAAAACAGATGCGACCTTCCAATGACATCAAGTCAGACAACACAGGCAAGGACGACTATCGAGTTCCAACAAAGGAGGCATTAACAAGATTCTAAGAACAGAGAGAGGTACAGACAGTGTAGTTAGTCAGACTCTTTTCCGTTGCAGATATCAAAATCGAGGGGACATAGATTTAGGATGAAGAGGTTTAGAGGGGATCTGAGGAATATAAACACCCGTAGGATGGTTAGAATCTGTAATTAGAAACATAGAAAATAGGTACAGGAGTAGGCCATTCGGCCCTTCGAGCCTGCACCACCATTCAATATGATCATGGCTGATCATCCAACTCAGTATCAAAAGCAGGTACTCTCACGGGAACCTAGTTGCTAGATGAGCATTTATAATGCCAAAGTATACTACACAAAAAGAGGTAATTTACAGTAATTCAGCAACCTACCAGCATTGTATGCACGATGCAATAGGAGCATACACCTGCAGGAAGCTCACACATATCCAGGAGAAAGATCTGAAAAATCTAGTTCTAAGGTCAGTATCGTTCAGGTCCCATGTGTTGTAAGGCAAATGCTGGTTAATGTGATTAGTGTAGATGGGTAATTGGCGGCTGGCATATGCCGAGGGCCTATTTGTTGGCTGTATGACAGCATGGTGGTACAACAGCTGGTGCTACTGCCTTACTTCCCTTGCGACCTGGACGATACGAACCTCGGGATTGTGCAGACTTTGCAGGTTCTCTCCCTGGCTATGTGGATTTCCTGCAGGTGTATGAAGGAACTGCAAATGCTGGGTTAAACCGAAGAGACACAAAAAGCTGGAGTAAGTCAGCGGGGCAGGCAGCATCTCTGGAGAGAACGAATGAGTGATGTTTTGGGTTGAGACCCTTCTTCAGACCCTCCTGCTGGTATATGTTCCTGTTGCTTCCTACGTGACATTCTGATAAGTAATGTAATTACTATAATTAACCATTTTGTATAGGGTAATGGTAACCAGAATCAAAGGGGACTTAATGGGCATGTGAATAGGGATAAGTTGCAGCAGCACTGAGAAATAAGGGGAATATAATTTTTCAGTCGTCTCATCTTAACCTTGTGGTGTGGCACTGGAATTAAATAGATACAACAGCACAATATTTCCAATTTTGGACCATTAATATAGCCTTAGAACATTGAACAGTACAGCACAGGAGCAGATCCTTCTACTCACAAAACCTGTGCATGAATCTAATCAAAACCAATCCCACCTGCCTGCACAATATCAATCTGCATCTATTCCTCCCTGTTCATTACTGTCTAAATGCATCTTAAACATCACTATTTTGTGCACTTCCACTTCTGACAGCGGGTTTCAGTCACATAGAAACATAGAAAATAGGTGCAGGAGTAGGCCATTCGGCCCTTCGAGCCTGCACCGCCATTCAATATGATCTTGGCTGATCATCCAACTCAGTATCCTGTACCTGCTTTCTCTCCATACCCCCTGATCCCTTTAGCCACATCTAACACGTTCTTAAATATAGCCAATGAGCTACTGCTACAATCACCTGCTACAGAACATGCCTCGTACATCTCCTTTAAACTTTCCCTCTCTCACCTTAACCTATGCCCTCTAGCAATAGACATTTCAATCCTGAGACAAAATCTGGTCATCTAACTTATCTGTGCCCCTCGTAATT
The DNA here is from genome assembly GCF_010909765.2 of Amblyraja radiata. Lineage (NCBI taxonomy): Eukaryota > Metazoa > Chordata > Chondrichthyes > Rajiformes > Rajidae > Amblyraja > Amblyraja radiata. The sequence goes on along the minus strand of NC_045958.1, from coordinate 94,856,740 downwards.
TTGTATACTTCTATCAGGCACCCACACAGCCTCCAATACTCCAGAGAAAACAATCCAGGTTTGTCCAATCTCTCCTTATAGCAAATACACCCCAATTCAGGAAACATCCTAGTGGGAAAAAGAGAAAAAGTGCTGGAGTAACTCAGCAAGTCAAGTAGCATCTCTGGAGAACATGGATAAGCAACCCTTTTGACGTATCAATTTTCTCCAGGATGTCTGACCCGCTGAGTTACTTTAGCACTTTGTGTCTTTTTTTGTAAACCAGCATCTGCAGCTGTTTGCATCCTGGTGAACTACTACACTCACTCCAGTCTGCCTGCAAGGCAGCAAGCAGAGCAGAATATCATTCGAAATTTGGCCTAACCAATGATATAAAGGTGCATTATGACTTGCCAACTTTATACTCAATGCCCCCAACTAAAGACAAAAATGTTTTTAACCACCCTATTTACTTGGGTTGACACTTTCAGGGAGCTAATTCCAAGATCCCGTAATATTGTTGTTAAGGGTTCTACCATTTATTGTACACTTTCTTCTTACATTTGACCTTCGAAAATACACCACCTCATACTTGTACAGATTAAACTCCATCTGCCATTTCTCCATCCAGATTTGCAACTGATCTCTGATACTGTATCATCTGACAATCTGCTTCACAAAGATAGAGACACGGTCTGAAGGGTCTCGACCCATTCCTTTTTGTTAAAATAAGTTTAGTTTTTTAGTTTAGAGATACAGCGGGGAAACAGGTCATTCGGCCCACTGAGTCCATGCCAACCAGTGATCCCTGCACATTAACACTACCCTACACACACAATTTACATTTACACCAATCCAATTAACCTACAAACCTGTACGTCTTTGGAGTATTTTCTCCAGTTTTCTGCAGTTCCTTCCTATAAAACCTTCTTCATAATCTGCAGATAACATTAAAATTGGTGCATTGTCAAGTAACTCATCAGACTACCTACATTTTCAACAAATTGTTAGATACAGCAGAGGTTCCTGTACTTATCATTTCAGAACTCCTCTGGTCTGACATCCCTAAACCACCAACACCTGCCCACCACCAACCTGTCTTCTATAACAAAGCCAATTTTGCAGCATTGCTCAGCACAGATCCATCCACCTGCAAAACTAGGCACCAATGACAGAAAATATGAAGACCTGAAGACATGAAGTTGTTGAAACAAGGACATTTTTGTCGTCAGCAATTCATGTCCAGAATTTGCTGGCTAGCTCTCTTGGTCTTGAGGTGGGTATTAAAATGGCATTAACCCAGCCTTGGCTGACAGCTCAGTTTCCATTGCTTGCACCTGGATGGATTATAACTACTAGGATATTTGGCGGGGGGGAGGGGGTCTCCCGAGTTTGGAGCAGGTTTGGGGATTCCACAAGAAGCAAAAATGAGAAGGTCAAGTCAGGCACGATCTAATCCGGCATGTCTCTCTGAGGACACAGTTGGACATCTGTTAAGAGCTCCAACCATGCAAAATTACCTATGGTAACTTGAGTCCATTATGTCTTCAACCAGAAAGAACTGGCTGCTCTCTGAATAAACTAAAATCACAATACAATTATTTCCCCATTGTGAAGACATCCATTTGACTAATAGATAGGGGGGGGGGGGGGTTTGATGCCTGGAACAAATAGCACCAGCTCCGAACTGACTTCACAAATTTGAAGTTTATAATGAATTCAGAATGCAACAACATCCTTACATTAGACACAAGGAACTGCAGATGCTGGTTTACAAATAGACAGAGTGCTGGAGTAACTCAGCAGATTATCGGGATCAGCTGGGCAAGTACAAATGGGAGTTTAATTCAGGCAACTGTGAGATGGGAATCAAAGCAGGTAAGGACCATCATAGTGAACGGTAGTGCCCGGGGGAGCATCGGAGTGCAGATTGATCTAGAACAAGTATATTGTTTCCTGAAAGTTGTGTTAAATGAAGAAACGGTGTTGAAGAAGACTTTTGGCACACTGGTCTTCAGCAGTGAGGGAATTGAGTATAGAATTCAGGACTTTGTTACAGTTGTACAAAATGTTGGTGAGGTCACAGTTGGGAGTATTGCATGTAGGTTTGGGCACCCTGCTATTTTTTGCGAGATTAACACCATACTAAACTTTAAAAATTAATGGAGCCCGATGAGTGTATTCAACATCCAGGAACAGTGCATTATAGCATGGTGCAGGTTAAATATTCTGTACGTCCACACGTATAGAAGTACAGAACATGCCAACTTGCACACTACTGGTAGCCAGCACTTCTGCATAGAATCACCACTGAGCCATCAGTGCAATATGGCCAAATTAAGTTCATGGTATAACTTCCAAATAATCATTTTCTATTATTTATTTGTTTGTTCACATATCAACATTTATCCTCCACCCTAAATTACCTCGGAACCAAATGATTTAGTAGGCCATTCGGGGAGGTTGTTAGCCACATTGGTGGTTGAGAAACAAAGACTAGACAATGAAGTGCAAGTTCTTTTCCTAAAACATGATCAGTTTTAAACAATTCAATTGCTTTATACTAAACACTTTCTTAATTAACAAATTTAAAATTTCCCCCAGGTATTAATGTAATTGTCTTTGGTTCAACAATCCAATCCCAATAACACAACCACTGTGCTACTATATTATTTTGGTCAATATGCACCTCCAGCCTTTATATAAAATTATTGCAAGCAAGCTTCAGTCCTATATGCTACAAACAGCAAAACACTTCAGTAATCTATTGACTGTCAAATATTTTTTGCGATGCATCTTAGAATAGGAAAAGCAGAATGTAATGCCATATTTATTTTACCAAAATAGTCACCAAAAAGATGAATATTTGAAGATGTAGTAACCTGATTGAAATACTTTATTTATCTAAAATTGTTAACCACAAAACAAAAAAAAATTGTCTCAATGTCAGAACTGAATTCTGCCCAGTACAGATATGCCCAATGTTGCAATTTAATCAACTAGAGTTAAAATTATATACATTTCAGGCAAAAAGCCGTTTGAAAAAAAAAGTTCATAAAGAAATCATATGATTGGGTGGAGGGATACAAACTTAGGATTGCTTCAGTTTTCTAATGTACATTACTATGCAAATAACCAGAATTGATCATGTTAAGAGAAGTTATTATTCAGATGGGCCTTCACACTCTGTCATGTTTTCTACTTGATGGTCACTCATCAGCTGTCCAATCCGATGCTGCGAGTCTGAAATTTCCTTTCAAAATCCTCCACAATCTTCTTCAGTTGATCAGGATCTTGAAAGAAATGGACATACAGACTTCTCTCGCCTCTACAAATGGAGTTGCTTGACAACATTTTATGTTTTGATTTGATATCATCAGCTATATTTCCAATGATTTGGGGTAGTCTCTGCAATTGACTTTCCAATTTCCGAAGAGGTTCAGACAGTTCCTACAAAATAAACAAATTTAAATTGGTAACAATGGTAACTACTATTGTACAATTAAATACTATTATTAAATATTATTGCAATTTTTATTTTTAAATCAATTATTAAGAGAAAAGGAAAACATTTAGAAAAATAATCAGTTTTATGAAAGTTAAATCTATATTACTAAATCTCTGATCTTGACCGCTTTTGGCCGACTGTGCTGCGATTTCCGAGAGAACGCCGCCACCTACGGCCGTCATTTTTGGCCACCTCGCTCAGAGCCCCCCTCCACCATATAAGTGCGGAGGATTTTTTCCGTCGATGAAAAATGAGAGAGATATTTATGTTTTTACAAAATTCCCCATTCTCTCTGCTTCCCCTGCTGGCAGCAGGGGGAGGGACTATAAAACCAGGAAGTGTCGTGCCTCACCCAGTCTCTGCCAGACCCAGGAAGCGAGAGGGTCACGGCTCTCTGAACTGCGAATAACACTGAACGCACGTCTACTCCACGGTGAGTCCCCTCGATGCGGCTGTAAAGTGGCTGCAACCCTTTTTAAAAAGTTTGTGTTCACAAAATGAATTTTGGTTGTCGGGTGTCTGCAGCCCAATTGTTTGCCTCGCCTTTTTAACAAGTTTGTGTTCACAAAATGAATTTTGGTTGTCGGGTGTCTGCAGCCCAATTGTTTGCCTCGCCTTTTCAACAAGTTTGTGTTCACAAAATGAATTTTGGTTGTCGGGTGTCTGCAGCCCAATTGTTTGCCTCGCCTTTTTTAACAAGTTTGTGTTCACAAAACAGACAGCTGGAATTGGTGGAGGTGGAATATTGCGTTGGTGACCAGCCCTCCCATGTGATGCTGGGACCCAACGGGTCCCACTTAGTCTAGTGGTGTATAAAAAACAGAAGTAATTTTTTAAGCTGTAATAAGCAAGGCAGATAAGAGGATAGCAGTATATGCATTAAAAGAGATTTTCAAGACATTTGATATAGCAGCACATAAAAGTTAAGGCTTAATTGCGTTGAAGGGTGATGTAACCCAGCCCCGATGCAGGGTTGGATAACAAAAGAGCGAGTGTCAGCATAAATTACCATTTTTACGTTAGTTAGAGGCCCTGCAGCAGCCTGCGGCTCTGCTGAATCGTGCGCCTCACTCAGAGGCCGAGTGCCCGGACAGGACGCAACCTGCAGCTGTACAGAGCGGTGGAACAGTAGTGGAGGACATCAATGGCTATGCTTGGCCAGTTCAACCTTGCAACACCTCCAGCACAATGGGCCTTTATGGTCAGGATAGGAACCCTGCACTTACTGCAACTTGAAAAAGGCCACAAACCTGACAAACTGCGTAAACTTAAATACTTTTTAATTTGACAATGAAAAATGAAGAGAATTATCTGTTTCTGGTGGTGTGTTTTAGAGAAAAACTTAATGGTTAATTTATTTGCAGAAACAAGAACCTGCAGATGTTGTTTTACCAAGGAAAAAAACAAAATACTGGAGTAAATGGTGACAAATATGTCGACCCTTGTATACTGTCTCAGTGCATTATTTCTATACACTTGTACTGTATGCAAAAAATAATTTTATTGGTTCATGTGACAATAAAAGGGACGGCAAATTCACATCCATTCTGCCAAATTAAGTGTAAAGCTACAATAAATAATTCCCACGTAGGCTTGTGGCAGTGTGCAAACTGTAATGTAAATGGCAGCTTTTGAATGAAGAAATACAAACAGAATAACAACGTGAAAGAAGTACATTACCTCAGAGTGAAGTAAAAGTTGCTTGGATCCAGTATACATAACACTCTGAAGTTTCTCGATGTCAGATTCTAGTGCTGACCGCAGGAAAGACTGATTGTGCATTGTTGCATTTAACTGGTCCTTTAAACAAACTACTTCCTTCTGAAGCTTTTTGGCTCCCTCTTCTAGACCACTGTATGTTTTGAACGGCTGCTGCTCGTCATCTCCCACTAAAATCTCAGCAAGTCTGAAATAAAGAATGAAAGGAAAAACATTTATAGCTAGACATGATGAAAATAACTCAACAACATTGCATGCTGCGTTTCAGCAAGATAATACATAAAATCAAGGAACAACTCCAACATATGCACCAACTCATGAAATAAAAACTGCATGAAATAACAATGGCCTGGAATTTATTATTGGAAGTGAAACAATGGTGCCTCCTGGTATCGTTACACAATTTCTCTCAAACTCTGATGAAAGTGCCAGGATGAAGCAAATAACACTAGGTTGGCAGAGGATTACACAAGATTAACTTTTTTTCTGCAATGATGGATAAGGCTAAATCAAAGAGTTGGTTTTCAATAATTGTTTTCAATTAATCATGGGAGAAGAATGTGGAGCTAGCTGCAGAGCACCAATGATCTCATTGAATGACAGAAAAGCCTCAATTAAAAAGAAAACTATTCATTTTCCAATACTATTCATAAATTAACATGATAATTTGAACATCCTATCAAGTAGAATTTCAATAGTAACCTATCAGTGTAAAATAAACTGGTGACGTATTAAAAATATTGTAGGATTCATACCTTTCTATTAAAAGAGAATCATTTCGGTTGAGGTTTAATTGAATTTGAGAACAAATTAAATCTATCCAGTCACTTCTTATAATTAAAATGCAGCATAATCACCTCCTGCAGGTATGGCCTAAACAATACACAAAGTGCTGAAGGGGGGAATGGCAGACAATGTTTCTGGTTGGGACCCTTCTTCTTCCTCCAGCACTGTGTTTTGCTCAAGATACCAACATCTGCAGATCAGTCATAGTCATACAGCGTGGAGACAACCCCTTCGGCCCACACCTGGTGCCAACATGTATCAGCTACACTAGTCCCATGCGTTTGGCCCATATACCTCTAAACTTGCCCTACCCATGTGCTTGTCCAATTGTTTCTTAAACATTGTGATAGTCCCCACCTCAACTACCTCCTCTGTCAGCTCATTCCATACACTCACCATCGTTTGTGTGAAAAAGCGACCCCTCAGATTCCTATTAAATCTTTTTCCACTTAAAACCTATGTCCTCTGGTCCTTGATTCCCCTACTCTGGACAAGAGACTCTGTGCGTCTACCCAATCTATTCCTCTCGTGATTTTATATGACTCTATAAGATAACCCCTCATCCTCCTGCACTCCAAGGAATAGAGTTCCAGCCTACTCAACCTCTCCCTATAGCTCAGACCCTCAAGTCCTGGCAACATCCTCGTAAATCTTCTCTGTACCCTTTTCAGATTGACAATTTTTTTTCTCATGACAGGGTGCCCAGAACTGAACACAATATCCTAAATGTTACCTCACCAATGTCTTATATAACTGCATCATGACCTTCCAACTTCTATACACAATATTCTGACTGATGAAGGCCAATATGCCAAAACCCCATTTAACCACCTTATCTACCCTATAGTTCCTCGTGTCTCCATTGCCTAACAATGTTTGAAAAAGTTGTAACATGACAACTATGTCACGCTGATGAAGGCTTGCATCCCGTCCTTCCTCACCGCCCAGCTGTGCTGCCACCTTCAGTAATCGATGGACTTATAACCCAAGATGTCTTCTGTTTATTGACACTGCCTAGGACACTACTATTTACTGTATAGATCCTACATTCAATAGACAATATGTGCAGGAGTAGGCCATTCGGCCCTTCAAGCCAGCACCGCCATTCAATGTGATCATGGCTGATCATCCCCACTCAGTACCCCATTCCTGCCATCTCCCCATATCCCCTGCTATCTTTAAGAGCCCTACCTAGCTCTCTTGAAAGTATCCACTGCCCTCCGAGGCAGGAAATTCCAGACTCACAACTCTATTAAATCTTTTTACAATTTGTCAGGGTGGCATTTTGATACTGAATCCCTGTGTTGCAGTTGCTACAGATTAGATATAGAATAGCATATAGCAATAGAAGAGACCACCAGGGGCGCCGGGAAGATGGCCAGCCCTGCCGGCAGTCTGTTAGTTTTTTTCATCTTTTGTTATTTTTAGTGTTTGTTAAAAGTTTGATTTTATGTACTCCGGTTTGTTTTATGTGGGGGAAATGGGGGGAGAAGGGGAGAGAAATGGGGAGAGAAATCGGGGGAAACTTTTTTTCAAGTTCCTACCTTCCCGGAGATGTGATCAATTTTCGGATCACATTCTCCGGGCTCTTCGGCCAACCATCGCTGGAGCTGGAGGCCGCCTCGGACGGTCGTGAGCCGCACCGCAGGGCGCGGACTTCACATCGGAGCGGATCCCATGCCTGGGATCGTTCCCACCGCGGCCTGCGGACTTACCATCAAGGGCTCGCAGTTTCGGGAGAGACAAGTCGGGAGCTCCAACACCGCAGACGGTTCGACCAGCCCCGACGCGAGGTTTGATGGCCCAGCGCGGGGGAACTGATAACCCCCCGATGCGGGAGCTGACGACTTCGACGCGGAAGGCCCGAACGCCACCGGCTACGGGAGTCAAGATCATCCCGTAACGGGGGCTCAAGGCCCCCGACCAAGGAAAAACACAAGGGAAGGACTTGAACTTTGTTTCGCCTTCCATCACAGTGAGGAATGTGTAGGAGTTACTGTGGTGGATGTTCATGTTAAAATGTGTTTGCGTCTGCTTTTAATTGTATGACTGACCTGGCTAGTGAAATTCCTCGTATGTTGCAAAACATACTTGGCGAATAACATCTGATTCTGATTCACTTACCCTCCCAAAATGCATCACATCCCATTCAGCAGGATTAAATTTTATTTGCCATTGTCCTGACTAAATTTCTAGCCGAACCATATCATGCCAGAATATTAAATAACTTACCTCACCACCTTTGTCACCACCAATTTAGGTATCATCTACAAACATATTCACATATAACTTCTATATTCATATCCAAGTTCATAATGTATATCACAAACAAAGGTCCGAGCAATGATCCTTGTAGTACACCACTGCAATCTTTCAATGAGAAAAACTACCCTCTATCTCCTATTTACCAAGCTGCTTCTGTATCCAATTTGCCTGCCTGCCTGCCACAGATTCCATGGGCTCCAACACTTTGTACCAACTTGCCAAGCAGTACCTACATGACATCTACCAACTCCACTCACTAATATACTTTATTACCACCTCAAAAAAAATCATGGGATGGGATTTTCCATAAACAAAGCCATGATGACTATCTCTAATCAATCCCTTCCTTTCAAAGTCATAATATTGGCAATGAATAATAACCAGTGATAGTTAAAATCTATCAGAGCACAATGTGGGCAACCCAGTTAACGTTTAGTAACAACCCACAAGTTACTTGACATTGCATTACTAAGCTATGAATAGCCAGTCATATTGCTCATTCCTGCAATTTGTCAGGGTGGCATTTTGATACTCAATCTCTGCGTTGCAGTTGCTACAGATTAGACATAGAATAGCACAAAAATGTACATTTTTGATCTTCCTACCTGGCAGTAGTGGTATCACTTGAATCAATTAAGGTCTGTTGTTTATTACTTGGCAATAGAGACTTATCAGACATCATCTCCAAACGCCTCACAACGTCTTCTCTGCTTTGATTAAGTTTCTTAGCCAGATTCTCGAGCTGCCGATGGGTTTCCCTATGTTTACACAGTTCCATTTCATATGCGAGTTGAAGTAGTTCAAATCGAGCTTTCTGTTTGATCAGCTGACTTGCAATTTCATCCTGCTTGGAGGTGCAGTAATCTTGGCGAGACATCTGCAGGTCAAAATTACCTTTCACAACTGGCATATTTAAGAGTTGTGCGTTCTCGGCAATTAGATCAGGAAGCTCCTCGTTAATCAGTTGTTCTATTTGGACATTTATTGAAGTTAGTTCTTTGGCCAAACTACTCTTCTTGGCTTTTATACCATTTGCATCATCAGTCAGCTGTTGAAAAAAGTCAAATATTAATGACAAAAATGTCAATTTAGAATCAGTCTAAATTGTCAGAATCAGTCCAAAGGTGTCCTGACCTGAACAGTCTCCTATCCATATTCTCTAGAGATGCTGCCTGACCCACTATGTTACTCTTGCACTTCGTATATTCTTTGTCAACCAGCACCTGCAGTCCCATGTTTCTCTATTTAAATTTTGTCGTTTCCAGTTTATCTGCATTTTCTTCATTCTTTCTGGCAACATTTTTACTCTTTCATTTCTGGTGGCCATTCAAACTGTGCATTCTGAACTAGTATGGATACATTTTTTTCCGTAGCATTATATCATAATTTTTCAAGCACAGCCCCTTCATATCATTCACAACATCCAAGTTCCATTCGCACATTTCCCTCCACAGATGCTGCCCGACCTGTTGAATTCTTCCAGCAGATGGGTTTTACTAAAGAAAATAGCTGATTGGCACTCAGACCTGCTGGTGTTATGAAAGGCACTGCCTCAGATGCAAATCAATTAATTGCCATGCACATCCTCTCCACAATGACAAACAAAAACATAAATTCAGGCAGCACAGTGACGCAGCACAGAGTTGTTGCCTAAGTTCTGGAGACCCGGGCTGAATCCTGACAGCAGGTAGTGTTTGCACATTCTCCCTACAACCACAAGGGTTTCCTCAAGATGCTCCAGTTTACTCCCTTGTTCCTAAGGTGTTAGTTGTAGGATTAATTGGCCACTGTAAATTTCCCACTATGTGTAGCCTTCAAACCTGCCTTACCATTTAATATTATTATGACTGATCTATGCTGTTCTCAACTCATTTTCTGTACCAGTTCCCCATAATCCTCAAATTGTCGATCTTTCGAATACTTATCAACACCGTAAACATATTTAATGATCTGACCTCCACCATCTTTGAGGCAGAGAATTAGAGACCCACTAATCTCCAAGAGAAGAAATTTCTGCACACCTTCAGTTTAAATGACCAGTGAACTCCCATAGGATTTTAAACGTTTGTGTAAGATCACCCTTCATTCTTCTAAACTCCAAGAAATACAAAAAACTGTATAGCCTCCATTGAAAGGACAACTTTTTCACTTTAGAAATTAGTCCTGTGAATCTTCTTAGGTCAGCTTCCAATGTTACCATATCCTTATATTAGGGAAAATGTTTACCCGCTGTATTTCGTTATGACTCTATAACTCAAATCTACACCATATGAGCAGAGCTGCCAAGTTTTGTCAGAGCATTTCAGTATTCTAGTACCTGAAAATCAGTATTTTGCTGAGGAAATCAGAATTTTTACGTGGGGCCATTTTGTTGAAAAATATGTTATTTTTTATTTGTGCTCATACCCATGTAAGAGTACAAGAATACATAACTTTGCTATCAATTGACATGTCTTCTACGCACCTTACTTGACAGTGCATTCATTGCCATCTCTTTGTATACTGCTGTTTGAACAGCTGCTTCCTGCTTTTAGCACCAGATGATGATGAGGAAGCCATTTAGGAAGCCTCCCCCTCCCTCCCTCGCTCTGTCCCTCGCTCTCTTTCCCTCCCTCTCACTCTTTCTCCCTACCTCTCCCCCTCCCACCCTTCCTCCTTCCCTTTTCCTCCCTCCCTCCCACTCCCTTCTCTAACAGTCTGTGACCCATAGCGCTATGTGTAAAGCCCATAGCGCTATGTATAAAGGCAATAGTGCTCCAATGGGAGCGCTATTTTTAGAACCTATAGCGCTGTTCGTTAAATTCCCACGTGTTAAACTGACAGCGCTGTTTAAACCTGGAGCGGGACAGGCAGATCAAAGCGTACAAAAATAATCATCCAGATCTTTAAATTTAAAATACTAATAGATTTAACCTGCTATAATTTTTAGAGGCACAGTATGACTTTTTATATCCTTGCATTTAAGCAGCAAGATGAAACAGGAAGTCGGGCTGATTTTTAAAAAATCCGTATTTTACAAAGCAAATCCGTACATCCGTATTCTGATCACATTTCCGGACAAAATACGGAAAATCTGTACTACTTGACAGCTCTGTATGAGGATTGACATCCCTAATTAGTTTGCTCTTACTTGCTCAGTCAAAACTTCTCAATTCTGCGCACCTTCCACAAGTCTTCCCTTAATTTATTTTCTGCTCCAAGATGAGCCATGGAACACTTAACTGGTCCTTCAGCTGGATAGATCAGAACAGGGGTGTTTTTGCAGTAGATAACTCACCCCTGACCGCCAAAAACCTTTCGATTAACTACATCAGAAATCTGTAGGAATACTCTCCACTTCCAGCATCAACACAATTCTCAAGACACTCAACACCATCTAGGAGAAAGCCACTCAGTTGACTAGCAGTCCATCAAACACCGTAAATATTCACTCGGTCTACCACCTGTTGAATATGCTAACTATAAAATGCACTGATTTGCCCACCTAGGCAACTCCAACAGCATCTCAACCTACCAAGGGGGTCAAGGGTAGTAGATTCAAATTGTAGAGTTGGAAGTAGATTGCCGGTCCTTTATTATTGCTTTATTAATCCTGAAAATCACTGATCAACAGCACCGTGACATTATCTTTACAAGCAACACCAGTGGTTCAAAACAGCTGCTCACCACCACCACCTTCTCATGGATAACTGGAGATGAACAGTGAATGAGGTCCTAGTCAATGATGCCATGAACCAAAATATAACTTAAAAAAAGAGTTGAAGGTGCTTTGGCAAGAATGGAGCTGAGGCTTTAACAGAAGTGACAGTGGAAGATACCTGGAATCCAGAGCATCAATAGATTGACAGGGGTGGGAAATTGCAACCTTCACGTGGTCTGCCCAGTTTTCGACTAATGCAATCAACCCGACGTGCACAATCAAATAAGATCAAACAGAACGTGGTGAAACATGTAAGATTGTTACGGGCTTGGACACACTAGAGGCAGGAAACATGTTGCCGATGTTGGGGGAGTTTAAGAATAAGTAGTAAGCCATTTAGAACGGAGACGAGGAAACACTTTTTCTCACAGAGTGGTGAGTCTGTGGAATTCTCTGCCTCAGAGGGCGGTGGAGGCAGGTTCTCTGGATGCTTTCAAGAGAGAGCTAGATAGGGCTCTTAAAAATAGCAGAGTCAGGGGATATGGGAAGAAGGCAGGAACGAGGTACTGATTGGGGATGATCAGCCATGATCACATTGAGTGGCGGTACTGGCTCGAAGGGCCAAATGGCCTGCTCCTGCACCTATTGTCTATAGAACAAGTTGTCCCGCAACTTAAGGCTGTGCACACCATTTGCAAGAAGAAGAATGGATTGAGAAGCAGATAACCTCTGATACAATAGGTATCCTCTGGGTGTTGGGGATTATAGGGAGAAGATGGGAGAATGGGGTTAAGAGGCAAAGATAGATCAGCCGTGATTGAATGGTGCAGTAGACATGATGGACCGAATGGCCTAATACTGCTCCTATCACTTATGAACAACAGAATTTAATTTAAAAAATTGTCAAAACATCAACCTGAAAATTTAGCAAGATATAAAGTGCTGGAGAAACTCAGCAGGCCAAGCAGCATCTGCGGAAGGAATACATAGGCAACGTTTCAGGCCAGGAACACAACTTTAATTGATTTCTCTGTATGAATATTTTCAATCGGACTTAACTTGCTTGCAATTGCACTCTATGTCCACACTAAAGCTTCCATATAAATATTGATTACAGATGTTCGGCAGGGGTCAGTGCTTGGGCCACTATTCTTCATGTTGTATATCAAGGATTTAGAGTAGGGGATTAAAAGGTTTAGTGGCCAAATTGGCAGATGATACGCAGATAGGTGGGGGAAAAAACAGGTAGTATTGATGTGCTGGTGCAGGATTCCCCAAAAGTTATTTGCAAGTCGAATCGGTAGTAAGGAAGGCAAATGCGACGCTGGCATTTATATCGGAGGACTATAGAATATAAAAACAGGGATGTAATGCTGAGACTTTAATAAGACGCTGTTCAAACTGTATTTGTAGCATTGTGAGAAAATTTGGGCACCGTATCTGAGTATGGATGGGCTGGCCCTGGAGAGGGTCCAGAGGTTTACGAGAATGATCCCAGGAATAAGTGGGTTAACATATTAGCATTTAGAAGGATGAGGGGGACCTGGTCAAAATTGCTCGAATAGTGAAAGGGCTGGATAGGGTAGATGTAAAAAGGATTGTTCAACTAGTGGGAGAGTCTAGGACCCGAAGTCATAAACTCAGAATAAAAGGACGGGTTCCTTTAGGAAGGAGATGAGGAGGAATATCTTTAGTCAAAGTGTGATGAATCTGTGGAATTAATTGCCACAGAAGGCGGTGGAGGCAAAGTCTATGGATATTTTACGGCAGAAAAAGATAGTTTCTTGATTAGTACAGGTGTCAGGGGTTATGGGGAACAGACAGGAGAATGGGGTTGAGAGGGAGAGATAGATCAGCCATAATTGAATGGCGGAGAAGACTTGATGGGCCGAATGCTGCTCCTATCAAACTTGTGAACTTATTTGCACATAAGTAACCCACTTTCCTACCAATAACCCAATGTTATTTCAATTTTAAATAGTTATTTAAGTATTGTGAACCATCCACCTCACCAAAGAAAAATTATGCTCTTTCAAGAAAAAGCAGTTTAAACTATTTTTTTTGCCAGTACTAAGATAAATCCTACCTTTCTTGTTCGCATTGATGAAATTATCTGTTCCAAGTATTGAAGTCTAGCCTCTGTACTTTGTTCCTTCGCTTTTGCCAAAATTAACTGCCGTTGGCCACTGCTGTATACTGCTTGGATTCTTGCCATTTGTTGTTTATATTCTTCGAGTACCTCGTTGCACTGTCCCTGTACCGGTTGAGAAGTTAAGTGCACCAACTGAAATTTTTCTACATCAGAGCTTGCAACCAACTCCACTATGCCCTGAAAAAACTGTTTCTTGGTGTATTCAGTGAGCGCTGAGGTGCATTGTTCCTCTTGTTGCAGATAGCGGTCCAATGCAAGTTGTGACAGGAAGACAATCTCTTGCTCTGGTCTCTTTTCTGCCTCAGTACTCGAATACGCAGAACTTAGCTCCTGAACTTCCTTGTGAATGTTTAACAGCGTGTTATTTAATTTGGCATTTTTAACCACTAGTTGTTGATGTATTTCTCTCAATAATCGGGCACATTCATCCTCCTGATCCCGTAGCTGCATCGGCAGATGGTGTATTTTAGTGACCATCAGTTGTTGCTTATTCCGTCGCTGGATTTTAATATTTCGAGTCAACTGTAGCACTTCAATTTCACTTTCCAGTTCGTCAACTGTCATCTCTTCCAGGTTGCCATATTTTGATTTCACATCTTTAGGTCGTGTCTCCAAGACCTGATCCAAGTCTTTCTGATCCAACAGGCAATCTTCAACTTCAAGTCTTTTCAATCCATTCAACTCTTCTTCTGATAGTACATTCTGTTCATTTACAGTGTTGCAGAACCATTCTACAAACATTCTTTCATCGCCAATGTCAAACCACCAATCAAAGTGCTCCCCATTTAATTGATTGGCATTAGGATAACCAATTTTCTTTAATGTCTCTACAAATATTCTCCCGTTCATTGTGGTGAGTACATGATAACGTTTCTGGGGTCTGAAAGATTTAAAATATCCAACTGCAACAAAGTGGTATGCTGGATATCTGTTTTAATCTCAAGCAGAAACAATACATTAACTTAATTTACAGAAGCATGGCAGCATTTCTACAAACAAAACAGCCCTGGTGATCAAAAGTATAATAAATTTGTAGTCAACAGTGATATTTGAGATTAAAGGTGATGGAGTACATGTTAGCAGGTAGTTTAATTTAGTTTATTATTATTGTCACGTGAAAGCTTTTGTCACGTGCTTACCAACCAATATTTCTCCTAATGATACAAAACACCCATTTTCCTCAGCATTTAAAACTCTAGTTGATAACAATTCGGCTAACAGGATTGCAAACATAAACAATATCTCATCCGGTCAATATTCACCCCTCTGGAAACTCTTAAAAACTGTGTATTGTATATGCTTTAGAGAGTACTTTAAACTCTGAATTTAAGTACACTCTTAATTTTTTTTACTGGGAAAGAAAAGATCCAATTAAATTTGTAATAGGGACAAAATTACAGAAATGGTATTGACAGTCAATATAAACACTATTTAACATACATTGTTATACAAAAATAATTATTTGTCAAATTTAATCAATTTAAATTCCACTGCAAATCACTGCTTAAAGGGAATTTGTACAAGTGCAGCAATAATGATCAACATTGAAAATAAAGCACTTCTAACAGAAAACATTGAATTATGACATAACGTACAAATTTAACATGTTCAGTAAGCTTCAGAATGCGATTCTCCAACAAACTATATCACCCTTGAAAAGAAAGTGTTTTTAACGGTGTTTTATCTCTTTAGACATCTGCTTCCACCCTCCCCTATTAAAATATTCTCTTCACAAAGATTCTTCAGCACCACCATTAATTGAGTGTAATTAAGAGTGTTACATCATCAGAGACAATGTTCATTTAAAATATACACAAACACAAACAAAAGTAACTTTGGGTCGAAAATAACCAGTCTTTCTAAGGAAAAACATGAATAATGAACACTGTCGTAGACAATAATTGAGCTGAACAGAGATTCAGTTAAAGACTGAAAGTTAATGAAATAAAATACATGCCATGACAAATGACGCTGCCATTGGCCAGGATGCCGGCAGGGTGGGGTGAGGCGTCCCCATTGGCTGAGATGCCAGCAGGGTTAGGTACTGCGTCCATGGGTCGAGACATCGACCGAGCAGAGAGAGGTGCCCTCATTGACCCATTCGCTCCTCTGTCCAGGCATTGCTTTGCCATCTACTCCCACCACGACAGAAGAGGTAGTTGAGGCAGGTACAATAACAACGTTTAAAATACTTGGACAGGATAGGAATGGTTTAGAGTGATATGGGCCAGGAGCAGGCAAATGGGACGAGCTTGGATGGAGCATCTTGGCCAGCAAAGGCGAATTGAGTCAAATGCTTGGTTTTGTGCTGCATGACACTAAATTCCCACAAGGCAGCAAATTACCACAGGACAGAGTAGCCAAGTAACATTTGGGGTCTAATAGCCCCTGAGTCGCAATGCCAGAGATAACGGTAGCCTAGGGTGAGGCACGCCAATTGGCTGGGACAATGGCAATGCAGAGCGAGACGCCTGATGAGGCATTCCTATTGGCTCAGACCCCGGCAGCACTAAGCCCATTCGCCGAGATGTTGGGGAAGATGGGTGAGGTTCTACAATAGACCGAGGAGCCAAGTGCGTTGCTCCTATTGGCCATGGAGCCGAGCGAGGCATTCCCAGTGGCCATGGAGTCGAGCGAGGCATTCCCATTGGCTGTTGAGCTGGAGCAGCTGAGCGAGGTGCTCCCATTGGCTGTGAAGTTGAAGAAGCTGAGTGAGGGGTTCCCATTGGCTGTGGAGCCTGAGGAGCTGAGCGAGGTGCTCCCATTGGCTGAGGGAATGCAGATGGTAGAGGAGGCAAGCCCATTGGCCAAGAAGCCGCAGATGAGCGGAGCGGCGTTCCCATTGGCCGAGCAGCCACAGATTGAAGGAAAGACGCACCCAATGGCACAGGAGCTGCAGATCGTGTATGGGGCACCCGCACTTGCTGAGAAGCTGCAGATGGCAGAAGGGGCGCTCCCATTGGCCGAGGCACCGCAGATGAGGGGTGCGACGTGCCCATTGGCCGAGGCATCGCAGACGATGGGTGGGGTATTCCCATTTGTCGCTGTGCCGTGTATGTCAAGAGGGGCGTATTCATTGACTGAGATGTGGGGAGAAACTTTCCCATTGACCGAGGCACCGCAGATGGTGGGAGAGGTGTACCCATTGGTAGCGGTGTTGGGCCATGCGCACCCATTGTTCGAGGAGCCGTAGACCGAGGGTGGGGCGCACATATTGGATCCGGCGTCGGGAGAAGCGCATCCCTTGACCTAGATGTCATGACTGGCGAACCCATTCGCCGAGATGCCGGGTGAAGTGAACCTATTGGCCGAGGTGGCGAGAGGGGCACATGCACTACCCGAGATGTCGGGACAGGCGCGCCCATTGGCCGAGGTGGCGAGAGGGGCACATGCACGACCCGAGATGTCGGGCCAGGTGGGCCCATTGGTCGAGGGGCCGCGCCCATTGAATCCGGCGTCGGGAGGAGCACACGCCTTGACCAAGATGCCGAGAGGTGTGCGCCCATCGGGCGGGAGGGGTCCGCGTGCTGTGGGAGGTGGGACGCCAGCGGGGTGGGATAGGGCGCCCGCATGGCCCGGGCCGTGTGCCGGGTGGAGAGCGGGTCCCTCATCGGCCCCGGCGCATCGCCGCCCGGCGCCGCCATTGGTAGAGACGTCGGCAATCGAGGCGCCTCCATTAGGTGAGACAACAATCGTGCTCCGACAGACGCTTTCAATGGCCGAGACCCCGGCAGTTGATGTGCTCCCATTGGCCGAGGCAACGAGCGCGCACAGACAGCCGCTCCCATTGGCTGAGACACTTGCCCAGCGCGGGGAGGCGCTCCCATTGGGTGAGACATCGACAATCGAGCCGCTCCCATTGGCTGAGCCGTCGAGCGCGCACCGAAGGGCGCTCCCATTGGCTGAGACGCAAGCCCAGCGCGGTGAGGCGCTCCCATTGGCTGGGACATCGACAATCGAGACGCTCCCATTGGCTGAGCCGCCGAGCGCGCACCGAAGGGCGCTCCCATTGGCTGAGCCATCGAGCGCGCACAGAAGGGCGCTCCCATTGGCTGAGCGAGCGGCTGCGAACAGACAGGCGCCGCCATTGGCTGAGACAAGGGCGGCCGTGGCGCTCCCATTGGCCGATGCATCAGCCAGGCAGGGCGGTGCGCTCCCATTAACCGGCGGCAAGAAGTGTGGGGCCGCGCGCTGGGTTCCCACAGTGACCGTTGGGCCGTCTCTCCCCTCCCCCTCACTGCGGTTCGGCGCGGCTCAGCTCAGCCTCCGCTGGACGAACCCCACCAGCGACCAAACCCACCCAACTCGACGGGATTTCCCCGCCTCCCTCAATTTATTTCGTGCGGGATGCCGGCGGTGGGTGTGAAGCTTACCTCGCTGTCCTAAGCCCTAACTCCCCTCAGCCACAGCTGCCGTCGCCACCACCACCGCCGCTGCTGCTGCTGCCCGTTAACGCGTGTGTGCGCGCGCGTGTATAGGGGAAACGGAAGTGGAGACCGACGCTTCGTGACGTAGGCCGCGGGGAATGTGGAGCAGAGGACATCCAGTTGCAGCGCTGCTGCCGGTGGGAGGCCGTCGTTGCTGCAGTCAGCAGCGCCGCCACCCGTGGGAGACATTCGTTGCTGCAGTCAGCAGCGCCGATGGCAGGAGACACCCAGCTACAGCGCCGCTGCCGGTGGGAGGCCGTCGCCAGCGGTCGGTGGAGCGGTCGGTCGGACGGACGGCGGTCGAGCTCAGCGGGAATGGCCGCCGTGAAGCGCACATGGTGGGAGCGGGCAGTCAGCTAAGAGCCGGCCTCTGGAGAGCCCGGAGCGGAGAAGCGGGACGGACGCGGGCATGGTTTCGGGTGAGTGGGCGTGGCCGGGGGCCTGAGGGGTCGAGTGAGCCCGGGACCGGACTACAGGCCTGCGGTGTTTCTCCCCTCCTTCAGTGTGTGCGCTCTCCTCCCCTACAACCCTTGTACTTGAGTTCATAAACATAGACTATTAGGTGCAGGAGTAGGCCATGAGTTAGATGTGGCCCTTGTGGCTAAAGGGATCAGGGGTTATGGAGAGAAGGCAGGGATGGGATACTGAGTTGGATGATCATATTGAATGGCGGTGCAGGCTCGAAGGGCCGAATAGCCTACTCCTGCACCTATTTTCTATGTTTCTATTCGGCCCTTAGAGTCAGCACCGCCATTCAATATGATTGAATTGAATCCATTTTATTAGCCAAGTATGTACACATACAAGGAGTTTGCCTTGGTGCTCTGCTCGCAAGTAACACTACGCCGCATCTGCTCCCAGGATGAGGTGTTCCACACCAGGGCATCGGAAATGTCCTAATTCTTCAGGGAACGGGGGTTCCCCTCCCCTACTATAGATGAGGCTCTCACCAGGGTCTCTTCCATACCCCGCAACACTGCTCTCTCCCCATCCCCCCCCCCCCACTCGTAACAAGGGCAGAGTCCCCCTAGTCCTCACCTTTCACCCCACTAGCCGTCACATACAACAAATAGTCCTCCGTCATTTTCACCACCTCCAACGTGACACCACCACTCGCCACACCTTCCCATCCCCCCCCCCCCCCCCCCCCCCCCCCCTGTCTGCTTTCCGCAAAGACCGCTCCCTCCGTAACTCTGTGGTCAATTCTTCCCTCCCGCACCACCCCCTCCCCGGGCACTTTCCCTTGCAACCGCAAGAGATGCTACACTTGTCGCTTTACCTTCCCCCTCGACTCCAAGCAGTCGTTCCAGGTGCGACAGAGGTTCACCTGCATCTCCTCCAACCTCATCTTTTGCATCCGCTGCTCTAGGTGTCAGCTGATCTACATCAGTGAGACCAAGCGTAGGCTTGCCGATTGTTTCGCCGAACACCTCCGCTCGGTCCGCATTAACCAACCTGATCTCCCGGTGGCTCAGCACTTCAACTCCCCCTCCCATTCCAAATCCGACCTTTCTGTCCTGTGCCGCCACCATGGCCAGAGTGAGCACTACCGGAAATTGGAGGAGCAGCACCTCATATTCCGCTTGGGCAGTTTGCACCCTAGCGGCATAAACATTGACCTCCAATTTCCGGTAGCCCTTGCTGTCTCCTCCCCTTTTCAGCCCTCGGGCTCCTCCTCTTCTCTCCCCCACCCCCCCACCCTACATCAGTCTGAAGAAGGGTTTCGGCCCAAAACGTTGCCTATCTATTTCCTTCGCTCCATAGATGCTGCTGCACCCGCTGAGTTTCTCCAGCACCTTTGTCTACCTTTGATTTTCCAGCATCTGCAGTTCCTTCTTAAACATGGGAGGTCAGCTCGCTCACTAGTTGATGATAGAATGGTTCAGTTGCCTGATAACAGCTGGGAAGAAATGGTGTGAGGGAAAGATTCAATAGAAGCCTGAGGGCAGCTTTTTCACACAGAAGGTAGTGGATATATGCTTGAGCAAGCTGTAGCTGTTAGTACGGGGTTTAAAAAACATGCAGATAGGAAATGTATAAAAGGGACAAGGGGCACACCTGGCAAATGGGATTAACTGAGGAAGGCATGGATGAGCTGGGCTTTCAATGCTGAGGGACTGAAATGCAAAGTGCTGGAGTAGCTCAATTGCTTTTGATTGCCAATGTTTCTAGTCAGGCTCTCTGTGAAGAAAGCGTCCTGATCCAAAGCGTTGCCTATCCGTGTTCTCCGGAGTTACTGCCTGACGTGCTCAGTTAGTAACTTGTGCAGCACTTTGTGCTTTATTCAAAATTCCAGTGTCTGCTGTTGCTTGTGTCCCTCTCTCTGGGGGACTAAAATGGCTGCAGGATAGAAGTCGACTGTTTGGCAGACTGTGTCTGTGACAGATCTCTATCATATCTACCCTTTAGTTCCACCTCAAGGTCTTTGACCAACGTACCGTTATCCAGTTCCCCCTTGAAAGCCACAACTTGCCTCCTACATACAGTATTGAGCTATCCAGTACAGAAGCAAGCCCTACAGCACAGAAACAGGCCCAATCTTGACCATGCGACCAAGTTGGCATTCTGGGATAATTGTGTGTTCCTGTATTTGGTTCATGCCCCCTCTAAACCCTTCCTAAGGATATGGCTGTCCAATCTACTGATTCCAACTAAAAGTGGTGTATACAAAATACTTTTCCTAGTATTCCTCTCTGCCCTCCTTTCCATTTATTTTACTCCTCCTGCCTTGCCAGTTTATTTTAACCATGATTGGAGATATGCTCCAAAAAATATTCTATTCCAGAATCCTCATGATTTCATATATTTCTATCAAATCTCTCTATTTGAGGTGCCTTGCAACTATATTCTCTCATCCCAGAACTGCTATTGTAAATCTCTGGATCCTTTCCAATATTCAGCTACAATGAGGACGGCTTGATTGTAATCATGTATAGTCTTTTTGCTGACTGGATGGCATACAACAAAAAAGCTTTTCACTGTACTAAACTAAACACTACTTGGGAATTCACTGCCTGAATTGGCAATGGAAATCTTTATTTGAGACACAAGTACTTGAACCAAATATTCTATGTAGGAAAGTGCCAAGGAATGAGAATAAATTGAGTATTACTGCAAGTTGTCTAGTTGGCTAATTAGTTATGTGTAAGAAGGAACTGCAGATGCTGGTTTAAACCAAAGATATACACAAAAAGCTGGAGTAACTCAGCGGGACAGACAGCATCTCTGGAGAGAAGGAATGGGTGACGTTTCGGGTCGAGGCCCTTGTTTAATTAGCCCCTGATTCTCAGTCTGAAGAAGGGTCTCAACCCAAAACATCACATTCCTTTTTTCCAGAGATGCTGCCTGACCAGCTGAGTTACTCTGGCTTTTTGTGTCTAGCTGGCGTGCTCTCTTAGCGAGAGAAACTCATCCCCACAGAGAGCTGCCTATCTAATAAGATCAAATAGAACAAGTTGGCCTACAACTTTAGGCTATGTATGCCATACGCAAGGAGAAGAAGAAGGAATGAGAATAATTGGAGTGTTAGTGCAAAAAGTGTACAATAGACAGGTTAGTCAGCATTTTCTGTGACTCTTCTCATTCAGTGGTGGAGTCGGATGCTAAGCTCTGGTCACCACCAGGGGGAGCAGCTGCGCAATTTCACACATTCTACTACTGGTTCACACACTCGACACACTGCTGCTCAAACAGAAACAATACTACAATGACAGCCCGAATAATGAAAGGCTTGGATAGAATGTTTAGTTTAGAGATGCAGTACGGAAACAGGCCCTTCGCCCCACCGGGTCCGTGCCGACCAGCAATCCCCACATATTAACGCTATCCCACACACACTCGGGACAATTTTTACATTTACCAAGCCAAGTAACCTACAAACCTGGAGTGGAGTGGATGTTTCCTCTAGTGGGAGAGTCTATGACTAGAGGTCATAGCCTCAGAGTTAAAGGACATTCTGTTAGGAAAGGGATGAGGAGGAATTTCTTTTGTCAGAGGGTGGTAAATCTGTGGAATTTATTCCCAAAGAATGCTGTGGAGGCCAAGTCAATGGATATTTTTAAGGCAGAGATAGATATTTGATTAGTACAGGTGTCAGAGGTTATGCGACAAAGGCAGGAGAATGGGGTTAGGAGGAAGAGATGGATCAGCCATTATTGAATGGCGGTGTAGACTTGATGGACTGAATGGCCTAATTATTTTCTCTGGGTTCCTCCCTTATCCCATAGATGTGCGGTTTGTAGCTTAGTTGCCCTAAATGTATAAGGAGTGGATGTGAAAGTTGGATCAAATAGAACTAGTGTGAATGATTGATATTAATCGATGGTCGGCGTGAAAGTGCGTCAAAGGGCCAGATTCCATACTGTATCTCTAACCTAAACAAAACCTTACGACACACATTTTGACACAGATGGAGGTCATTCAGCCCATCAGGTCCTTGCTAGCTCTCATCTGAGCAATCCCGTCAGTCACATTCACCGTTCCTACTTCCCCTCTCACATGCCCATCAGCTGCCCTTTAATTCACTTGAGCCACGTCCAAGTCTCTCTGGTGATCCTCTGTTCCTTTTCTCCATCTTGCTTACCCCGCAAGTTGCAGTTCACTGAAACTACCATCATTGGTAGCTCCTGCCATGGCTTCACCACTCCATCCCAAAGCCATTTCCTTTTAACACTCTGGCATTTTCCTAAGCATCATATTGGTGGTAAAATATGTGGGCATGGAGTGGTTTGGAGGACTGGAGATGCTGTAAAAGCAGAACATGCTGACAATTATCACTAGCTGAGTCGGCGACGGTGGGAAGAGAAACAGATGGTTCATATTAAGTGATACTGCTGAGTATTTCCAGCATTTTCTGATTTTATATTTAAGTAATCTAGTTATCCTCTTCTCCGAATTCTAGCATGCGAGAAGGAGAAAACTAGTCAAGTTTATTGCCTTGCACATGTGTGAGGTTCAGGTACAATGAAAATCTTGCTCGCATCAGCATCACAGGCACAGACTCGGTGTAGAAAAAACAAATCATACATAAATCACACAAATTCTGCAAGTCAATAAAAGTGTTCAAAACAAAACATTGGAGCGAAAAACCATTCGAGCGAACGTGGTTCAAGATATGGTCTGTAGCATTCTGTTGTCGTCGTAGAATGGGGATTGTGTGGGTTGGTCCAATATCCTGATAGTTATAAGAAAGTAGTTCTTCCCGGACCAGGTGGAGTGGAATTGGGCTTCTGTATCTCCTGCTCAATGGTCGCAACAATGAAACGGCGCGGAGCGGGATGGTGAGGATCCTTCATGATAGATACACCTTCACGAGGCAGCACCTGGTGTGGATGCTTTCAATGGTGGGGAGGGCTGTTTTTGTTCCTACTATCATTGTATACTATGTATCTTATAGCAGTAATACTTACAAAATTAGCACTAGATTACATGATTTATTAAATCATCAAAAAACAGCCAGAAAGTTCAACCTGTGGGTTTTTGTCCAGGATGTTTAAAAATAAGTGCAGTGCAGTTTAGTTCCATTTCCTTCATTTTACTTGTAAACTAGTGTGTTCCTCATTTTGTATCATTAACTAGCTCATTTTTACGATTCTTTGTGGTCGACTTTCTATACGTTTTTGGGTATTATCCTAATGAACTTTTCCGCTCTGGACCTTTTACCAGTACGTGTATTTGAATCATTGATCTTTGATTTTTAGCCATAAATCAAAGCGTGTTTTTTGACTGGGTGGCATCACGGCCTGGTTAGGCAACTTGAACAATCAGGGACGAAGGAAAAGTGGTGGACACTGCCCACAGGGTTTTTTTTCCTTTTTTTGATTCTATCAAAATACTTCATTTTGAGAACCTTGCTTAAGCTTGTCTGAAGAAGGGTCCTGATCTAAAACATCACCCATTCCTTCTCTCCAGAGATGCTGCCTGTCCCGCTGAGTTACTCCAGCATTTTGTGTCTACCTAAGCTTGTTTAACTCTCCACTTGGCCTTTCTGGTTCAAGGAGAACTACGCAAAGCTCTTTGCATCCCCAGTAACCTCCACACAAACCTCCTCTGTGCCCTAGTGTAAAGACTGTACCTTTCCTGGGCCATGGTGAACAGAATTGTTCACAATGCTCTTGCTGAGGCCTATACAATAATTTTATTAAAGTTTTAGCCCCCTCTCCCAATCCAGAAATGATGGGTAATTGATTAATTGTCAGCATGGTTGCACCAGGTTCAACAAGTCAAGTCAAGAGAGTTTATTGTTAGGTGTCCCAGATAGGACAATGACATTCTTGCTTGCCGCAGCACAACAGAATATTGTAAGCAAAAGTACAATATACACACAAATAAGCAGATAAAGTGCAATAGGCTGTTACAGTTCATAGCCTGTTTGTTGGTGAGTTTAATAGCCTGATGGCTGTGGGGAAGAAGCTGTTCCTGAACCTGGATGTAACAGATTTCAGGCTCCTGTACCTTCTGCCCAATGGTAGCGGAGAGATGAGTGCGTAGCCAGGATGGTATGGGTCCTTGATGATGTTGGCTGCCTTTTGAGGCAGGACTGCGATAGATCCCTTCGATGGAGGGGAGGTCAGAGCCAATGATGGACTGGGCATTAAAAGCAAATGGTAACTGCTTGATTATGCAATTTCTTCAAATGTGCAAAACACTTTCTTTTCGAGATACATGAGTTTAATGAAGGGTCCCAACCCGAAACATCATCTGCCTGTTCCCGTTCATTATACAAGAAAGAGGAAGTTTGCAAGTGAAATGCACATAATGGAACTAAACATGATTGCCTGACCCACTGAGCTCCTCCAGCGCTTTGTTTTTT
This sequence comes from Amblyraja radiata, assembly GCF_010909765.2. Classification (NCBI taxonomy): domain Eukaryota; kingdom Metazoa; phylum Chordata; class Chondrichthyes; order Rajiformes; family Rajidae; genus Amblyraja; species Amblyraja radiata. The sequence goes on along the minus strand of NC_045958.1, from coordinate 94,831,453 downwards.
GTTCACAATACTCCCTTTGGCATATTTTATTTGGTGATGTATCGCATAAGAGTCAAGAGAATCAAGTCAAGTGTTTTATTGTCATGTGTCCCAAAATGGAACAATGATATTCAATGAACAATGGTCCCAAGTACCTAGTGCAATCAAGGCACTTTGTAGTTTGGAGTTTAGTTGGAGTTCATTGTGTTCAATAGCCTGATGGTTGTTGGGAAGTAGCTGAACCTGGACGTTACAGTTTTCAGGCTCGTGTCCCTTTTTGTGGCAGCAGATTTGGTGGACCCTTCGATGGTGGGGAGGTCAACACCTGTGATAAACTGGGCAGTGTCCACCACTGTTTGCAATCCTTTAATCGTGGGCGTTGAAGTTGCCGAAGCAGTCTGCGATGAAACCAGTCAATCTGTCTGGAGCTGATAGCAATGGGTGAACTTCCGGTTCTCTATCAGGCAGCTTCAACACTAACCGCAGGTTGCAAAGTGGTAAAACACGGGTGATAATGTCCTGTGTTTGCATGGGTTTGGTTAAAGACTTGCCCAGAACCGAAAAACGATGGCAGTGCGAATGTAGCTCCCACAGATAGTGACGTCAATGCGTAGGTTGTGGTCCTGAGTCACGTCCTGTGCTTCAGTCAGATATTAGTCACAGTTTCTAGGAAGGTGAGAATGGTCTCTGGCCCAATCCAACCTGGCCAGCTGGGTGTTTGAAATGTGCTTTCATAAGCACACATCAGAGGTAACTTAGGCAGCTGCTGTGTGTGATGGAGTGGGATGTTGACAACTTTCAGACGGGGTGAGAGACTGTGGTTAGTGGAGGTCATCTCACCACTGGTCCTCTGGTCAGTCAGTGGCTGACAAGAAAGAGGAGGCCAACAGATTTGAAACATAACGTTGCGACATAAGCACAAAATCAAGTTTGGTGCCGCCACTGCAGGTGGGACACAGTAACATCGCAATTGAATTATTGGTCTGGCAATCCTGGAGGTTTGTGTTTATTAGTGTCAAGTCTACCGATCTGCAGTTTGACTTTGCATTTCCATGCTACCCAATCAGAGCTGACAGTGCTGTGCATGAATACAATCAAGTCAAATTCAAGCACAGTAGATAGAGCAAAGGGATTTCAAGCTTCAGTATCTTCTGCCGGCCAGCAGCGGGGAGAAGGAATGACAGTATGTACAGCACAGGAGCATGCCCGTTGACCCCAATGACCATTCCCTGCATATCCATCTGCCTATCTAAAAGCCACTACTATATCTGCTTCCATCATCACTCCTGGTAGCACATTCCAGGCATCTACCACTCTATACTAAAAAAAAAAAAAAACTCCCCCTTGCATTATCTTTAAATTTTGTCCCTTTTACCTTAATGTTATGCCCTCTAGTCTTTGACATTTCCAGGCTGGCAAATGACAGTTTACCCTATGTTTGCCCCCATACATTTTATATACTTCCATCTATACATCTCTCAATCATTGATTTGTCCAACCTGTCTTTATTATTCATATATCATCTGATCCAGGCAGCATCCTGCTAAATTTATTCTGCACCCTCTCCAAAGCCTCCACATCATTGCTCAAATGGGGAGACAAGAACAGCCCAATCAAAGATCTATAAAGCTGCAACATGACTTCCTGACTCGTATATTCATGCTTTCTCCTAGTGAAGGCAAGCATACCATATGCTTTCTTTACTACTATATCTATTTACGTTGCCCCTTTCAGGAAGCTATGGATCTGGATCCTAAGATCTCTCTGCACATCAATGCTGTTAAGGATCTTGCCATAGGAGTGTATGAACGAACTGCAGATGCTGGTTTATACCGAAGATGGACACAAAATGGTGGAGTAACTCAGCGGATCAGGCAGTATCTCTGGAGAAAAGGGATAGGTGACATTTTGGGTTGGAGCCCATCTTCAGACAGATCCATGCCATAGGAGCTCTTGTACATTTTCTCCAAAGCCTCCATAACCTTCGTGTAATGGGCCCAACAAAACTGCACGCAATTGTCCAAATGCAGCCTAAGGGCCTTTTTGGATTTTTACTGGAGTACGATCAAATGCCGCAGTGGGATTTCAGATGAGTCATTAGCAAATTCTAGAGCTTAAAGCCAGAGTTGGCAATGGTGACCGTGAAACTATCAGACTGACACAGGAACCCTGCTGCTGCCCAAAGTGAAGAGAGCTGTCGGTTTCACGCCTTTCTGACTTGAGTGAGAATTTCAGAAGAGATTTTAAGTCCATGTGATTTAAAGCAAAGGGTTTAACAGGAGCGGAGTGCCATCACCCTTGGTGAAAACAACGTTTAGCTTTCAGTTAACACTTTTTATTAAAAATAAAGTTAGTTAATATGCCCACTTGTCACATTGCAAGTTCTGGGAACTCGCTGCATATATCCGCTGGCCCATTTCCTACTTTGTAACAGTGAGGATACTTCAAAACTACTTCACCCAAAAAAAAAGATTGAGGCTTCCTGGGGTGCAAAAGATTTGCTTTAAATTCTGCCAAAGTGTGGCCTGGATGTCCCCGCTTGGTCTGCTTATTCTTGGAAATGAATTGGCAGACAGAGAAGGGTCTGCTGTGGAGAATGGGAAATATAAGCCCATGTACAAGGTGCACGTTGTAATTGCCCCGTGCCTATTTGTACGGAGGATTACGTTCACCTTTGATCATCCTGCCATTAAGATGGAAAGGGTCCAGAGAAGATTCATGAGGATGCTGCCAGGATTTTACTTTGGACTATAGAGACACAGTGCAGAAACAGACCCTTCGGCCCACCAAGTTCATGCCGACCAGCGATCACCGGCACTGTCCTACACACTAGAGACAATTTACAGTTTTTTACTGAAGGCAGTTAACCTAAAAACTTGTACATCTTTGGAGTGTATGTGGAAACTGGGGCACCTGGAGAAAGCCTACCCTGTTACAGGGAGAATGTACAAACTCCGTACAGACAGCAAGGTCAAGGTCAAACCCAGGTCTCTGTCACTGTAAGGCAGCAACTCTACTGCTGCGCCATTATGCCGCCCTAGGACTTGTGGGGCTGAGCTAAAGGGAGCTGTACAAAATCATGAGGGGATTATATAGGGTGAATACACATAGTATTTTACCCAGGGTAGGCGAATCAAAAGCAAGAGGATATAGGTTTAAGATGGGTGGACAAGATTTAATGGAAACCTGAGGGGGATCTTTTTCACTCAGTGGGTATATGGAATGAGATGCCAGAGAAGGTAGTTGAGGCAGGTACTGTAACCAGCCATTAAAAGACACTTGGAATGGTACATGGATAGGAAAGGCTTAGAGGAATATGGGCCTAACATAGGCACATGGGACTAGCTAAAATGCTGTACTTGGTCGTCTTGGATAAGTTGGGCCAAAGGGCTTATTTCCGTATTGTATGACTCTAAGGTGACTCACCATCAACTTCTAGAGAGTAATTAAGAGTAATTAAGGATGGGCAATAAATTCCTGTTTTTCCAGTGAGGTCCGAATTCCAACAAAATGAATAAATAATATAAACACGTGATGTGCAAAGTATTGCAATAGTGTGGGACCTAACTACCTCTCTCCTTTGAAATGTTCCTTGGATCCTCCCTCTTGGAGCAAGCCTGGTATTCTCCACCTGGTGGAACCTATCCTTGCCCTTAGCATCTTCTCTTTTGACTTCTATCACTTTCTTCAGGTTAAAGGTGTAGCCATGAGCAATTGCATGGAGCCCCGCTAAGCCTTTCCTTTTTACTGGGTATATTGAATACTTGTTTCAAACGTAGCCTAGCACCATTCCCCTTCCCTGTCAGCATTAGATTGGGGCTGCTTCCTGCATTTGTACAGAAATCTTTGATTTTACCTCCCCTGATCTTTCTGTCTCCATCACAGGGAACCAACTATAGACTGTCATCTACAACAAGCCCACCAACTCCCACAGTGGGCTTTCCCTCCTTCCACGCTGCCTATGGCAAGGATGCTACCCCTTACTCTCAATTCCTTCATCTCCACTGCATCTGGTCCCAAGATGAAGCTCTCCACTCTGACATCCAAGATGTCCTCTTTCCTCAGTATCGTCAAAATCTATTATCTTATTGTGACTAAATGTTACATTTTATTTGATAAGCTGTGGGATGGCTTACTATTGGTTTAAAGGTTTTTAAAAGTCCACTATCCTCCTATCCTCAATGATTAATTCCGACCAATTAAAAATGTATGTTTGTAATTAGAAACGAGCAGCATTGACGTGGGCCCACTCAGTACGTGGACAGATGTATTGCACTTTGTACAACTGAGATAGACAGAGCATGAAGTTTATATTTAAAATCCAGATATGTTTTTTACCTCTTACTTCGCTTACTTGTACCTCTGCCCAGAGTTGCTACCAAATAGAGGCAATTCTGTGCACTTCTTTGAGGGGTAAGTTCTTGTTGACTCAGTGGTCTTTAATTTCTTCGAAAAGGATGATTTCCTGCAGACATTAGAACACTACAGAAAGCTTTTTTCTTTTTTTTTTGGCTCTTGCAAACATTGGGGCCTATCACTGAGCTACTTTTTGCGCTTTGTCTCATTCTAGTCAACTAGTTCAAATCAGAAACTCCAAAAGCAACAACTGATGCAGCAGGAAAGTCTCAAGAGTAGATGATCTCTCCATCTCCCAAGTAAATAAAAACAAAAAAAACATTGATTTAACATGACAAAACCTGTCCAGCAAGCAAGGGAGTGGTTTACCGTTTGTAATGACTTATCAAAGGCTGCCATAAAGGTGTGGTGGCACAGTTAACTGACAATCCTCCAAGCACCTGGATTTATAACAAACTTGAGTTCCAATCTCACCACAACCACTGGTGAATTTAAATTGTTCATTGCATAGTGCTTAAAGTGGTGTTACAGGTAGATAGAGTGGACAAGAAGCTTTTCGGTACATTGGCTGTCTTCTGTCAAGGTACGTGGTTTTATTCTGAGGTTATGGCCTAGTGGGAGTGGGAATAGTGTAGATGGGGCATCTTGGATGGCGTGGCATGTTGGACCAATTGTCCTATTTCCTTGCTCTTTGACTCTGACTCTAAGTAGGACAGTGGTTGGCCACCATAGTGAAAGATGGAAAGAGAGGGGGCTAACTCAGTCATTCAATGGTACTTGATAGCAGATGCACCCGCCAAATGGATGTTGGATCATGCCGTGCCTTGCCTTCTGACCTTGACTCGAGTGGCTTGTATTGTGCCTTATCTAGGCTTCCTCATGTTAAAAGTTGATGCTGAACCTCTTGATTCCTTGGAGACGCAAGGAACTGCAGATGCTGGTTTGCAACAGAATAACAGAAAGTGCTGGAGTAACTCAGCGGGACAGACAGTCTGAAGAAGAGTCCTGATCCGAAACATCGCCTAGTCATCTCTACAGATGCTGCCTGATCTGCTGAGTTACACACGCACTTTGTGTTTTGCTTTCTCTCTTGATTTCTTGCCTGACCTTGTATGCATTACAACCAAAGATCATACAGATTAAAGATCCGTCTATGATGTTTGATTAGAACCACCCCTTCCTTTGCATCACATGAGTCAGCTTTGGTGAACAATCTCTCAAGCAGTCTTGAAGCCATCGCACCACATGTTTCACAATGATACCAGCGAGCGTTCAGGAATGTTGGGTTTATTGACAATCCCTTGGTGCAAATTACCCCATTTTCTTTGTTCATCATTGACTAGCAAAGTTAGAATTGAAACAAGATTCGACAATGGCACAGCTGGTAGAGCTGCCAGCTCATAGCACCAGAGACCTGGATCTGATCTCGACCTTAGCTGCCGTCTGTGTGCAAATTGCATGTTCTCCCTATGACCGCAAGGGTTCCCCCTCCCAGTGCTCTGGTTTTCTCGCATTCCAAAGACGTGCAGGTTTGTAGGTTCATTGGCCTCTGTAAATTGGCTCTAGTCTATAGAGAGTGGATGAGAAAGTGGGTTAACATAGGACTAGTGCGAACGGGTGATTGAAGGTCGGTGTGGATTTGGTGGGCAGCAGGGCCCATTCCCATGCTGTGTCTTTCAATTAGTGAAGATGGCAATAATAATGCACAGAGCTTTGATCCCACAGGATCCCAGAGCTTTGTTACTGGCTTAGGTTTTGGGCACGGTCTCGGTTCTCTGAGATGTGTCAACCATTTTCTTCGAGCTGATTGTCATTTCAGTCAAGGTGCCTCTAACTTGTTCGTACACGTCTTCAGTTCATCAGTTGATTTGGCGATGATTGCTGTGTTTTATAGGACCCTGATACTCGGTGATCTGTGAGTTATTGCTCCCTGATGTTTAACAAGCTGTTGCCCATCCTCGTTCCAATTAGTCTGTCACAGTATAAGAAAGGTACCCCATGCAATCTTGCTTTTATACTTGCTTCAGTGATGTTTCATTCTTTCCCAAGACGGTTATCCTCACTCAGCCCCTCATTGAACTGTTTGTGAATGGCTAGATCTCACTGTGTCAAAGGCCTTTAGCAGGTCAACAAATGCAACATGTAGAGGTGCGTAGGAAGGAACTGCAGATGCTGGTTCGCACCGAAGATTGACACAAAAATGTTGGAGTAACTCAGCGAGACAAGCAGCATCTCTAAAGGTGATGTTTCAGGTCGAGACCCTTCTTCAGACTGCTTCAGGTCTGAGGTGCTGCCTTACAGTACCAGAGACCCGAGTTCGATCCTGACTACGGGTGCTGTCTGTATGAGGTTTGTAATTTCTCCCCATGTAGGCTTTCTCCAGCTGCTCTGGTTTCCTCCCACGCTCCAAAGATGTACAAGTATCCCTGGGGGGTAAAATTCTGAATCCCCTCTTGATTTTATGTACTTCTATAAGATGCATTGTGCTCCAAGGCATGTAATCCTAGCCTGCCCTACTTCTGGCAACAGCCTCATAAATCTTCTCTGCACTCTCTCCAGCTTAGTGGCATCTTTCAAGGTTGTTGAATGGTTGCGCGCTCATCAATTTTTACGTTTCAAACTTTGCTGTTTGTCTGCGCGTGTAATTGTTATTTCCTGTCCCATTGCATTAAGTTTGCATGTCTCAGTTATAAATCCAGCTACCCAATAGTTTACAAATTTACCCTGGTAAACTGCACTATATTTTTCACTTGGTCGCATTGATCGATCTTTATGCAATTATGTGGCATTCAGTAAATTATGAATCACAAATTAAATATGTGAAAATCTTTCAAATGATTAGCATTAGTAAATTTTAATAAAATGCTTAGTTTTAGAGATACAGTGTAGAAACAGGCCCTTCAGCCCATCGAGTCCGCACTGACCAACGATGATCCTGTGCATTAGTTCAATCCTACACACTGGCGACAATTTATAGAAGCCTGCAACCTTGCACGTCTTTGGAGTGTGGGTGGATCCCGGAGCACCCGGTGAAAACCCACATGGTCATAGGGAGAACGTATGAACTCTGTACAGGCGGCAGCTGTAGTCAGGGTCGAACCTGGGTCTCTGGTGCAGTAAGGCAGCAACTCTGCCACTGCACTACTGTGCCACCCAGTCCTGTTGATTGCTTGCTTCTGCGCTTCTGGCAATTATTTGCCTATTCATGGAAACATGGTAAATAGGTGGAGTAGGCCATGCGGCCCTTTCGAACCAGCACCGCCATTCAATATGATCATGCTGATCATCCAAAATCAGTACCCCATTCCTGCTTTCTTCCCATCCCTTGATTCCGTTAGTCCTAGGTCTAACTCTCTTGAAAACATCCAGTAAATTGGCCTCCACTGCCTTCTGTAGCAGAGAATTCCACAAATTCACAACTCTCTGGGTGAAAATTCCTTCCCTTTGCCTTTCCTTCCCTTTGCTTTTCAACTGCCTGTCGTCTTGCATGCCCTATTGATGTCCCCAGTAGCTTCACACATCACATAGGTGGCCATTTCTACCTCCATCAGATAGGTGGCCATTTCTTCCTCCATCACATCAGCTGCTCAAATGCTGAAACCCTCACGTGATCATTAGTTACCTTTTGGAACGGACTGCTTTTTATCAACTTTCTTCAAGTCTCCCCTCATTCTCCGACACTCCAGTGAGAACAGTCCGAGTTTGTCCAACTCTCCTTATAACAAATGCCCTCTAATCCTGGCAGCATCCCGGTAACCACTTCTGCATCCTCTCCAAAGCCTTCAAATCATTCCTGTAAAGGGGCGAGCAGTAGTGTACATAATACTCCAGATGTAGACAAATAGCATCACTCCACTAGCATGCAAACGCATGCTTGTATTGCATCTTAAACCAATGGCAATACGGAGATTGGATCAGCGGCAATCTGTAGCTCAAGGATCTAAACACTCTCACGTTTTAATTCGTCTTTGTGTTCTCCACACCACAGTCAGCACATGTTTCTGTTTCAGTCCATAGGTGATTCAGGCGCTTCTCTTTCTACCCGTGGCATTCTGGCGGTCAGGCAGCAACAATGGTAAAGCACTTCTTTGATTTATCTACTCTCCGGAGTTCCTGGGACCAAGTTGCCTCTGCATTTTGGCAACGCTATCCAAACCCCTACAGGTAGGTCGCAGAGTTGTACATTTAAAGTTTATTATATTTTTGAATCGCCCATTTGTTGAGAAATGTTTTGTGGGGTCAGTAGATTCGATCAGCATTTTGGCTCCAAACTATACTAATGCAGAGTATTTAAACTTTAGAGATTCAACGTGGAGACAGGCCCTTCAGCCCACCAAGTCCATGCCGACCAGCGATCGCCCAGTACACTAGCACTATCCTACACACTAGGGACAATTTATAATTTTTTGCTGAAGCCAATTAACCTAGAACCCTGCACATCTTTGGAGTGTGGGAAGAAACCAGAGCACCCGGAGAAAACGGGTCAGAGGGAGAACGTGCAAACTCCGTACAAGCAGCACCCCTAATCAGAATCGAACCCGGATCTCTAGGGCTATAAGGTACCAAATCTACCGTTGTGCCACTGTTCCTGCCCTTGAAGAATGTAGCACAGAAAGAGGTCCTTCAGCCCACCTAGTTTATGTCAACCATAAAACAGCTATTTACACTAATTCCACATCAAATGCCATTTTATTCTCTCCACCTCATCAACACGCATCAAACTCTTCCATTAACCTTACACACTACTGGTGATTTGCGGCGGCCAATTAACTTACCAACACTCGTCTCTGGGGGAGGGGCAGTCAGAAGAAACCCATGTGGCTACAGGGAGAGTGTGCAAACTCCATGCAGACAGCACCAGAATAGTGGATTAAACCTGGGTCGCTGGAGCAACAAGGCAGCGCTTTCTCTCCACCCCACACTCCATGTGTTTGAACCTGTCTGGAGTTTACGTATGAAGAATGAGCAAAATAATGTCAATGGTGCATCAGCTATTGTGCATATTTTAAATTGAACCTTTTATGGTGTCTTTGTGCGTTGGCATGATAAAGTTGTTCTCTGGACCCTCTCCAGGGCCAGCACATCCTTTCTCAGATATGGTGCCCAAAATTGCTCACAATACTCCAAATGCAGTCTGACCAGCGCCTTAGAGAGCCTCAACTTTACATCCCTGTTTTTGTATTCTAACCCTCTTGAAATCGAGTTTGCCTTCCTTACTACCGATTTGACTTGCAGAATAACTTTTGAGGTATCTTACACAGGTCCCTTTGAACCTCCGATTTCTGGATTCTCTCTCCATTTAGAAAATAGTCTATGCCTTTATATCTACTATCAAAATGCTTGACTCCACACTTTGCTATTCCATTTACCGGCTTGTAGATTAATTTGGCTTCGGAAAAAAAAAATTGTAAATTGGCCCTGGTGTGTAGGATAGTGCAGTGTATGGGGATCGCTGGTGAAGTTCAAGTTCAAGTGAGTTTTATTGTCATGTGTCCCTGATAGGACAATTACATTCTTGCGTTGTCAGAGAACATAGTAGGCATTTACTACTAAACAGATCAGTGTGTCCATATACCACAATATAAATATAATATGTGTCAGCACAGGCTCTGGCTGAAGGGTCTGTTTCTGCGCTGTATCTCTAAACTAAACCAAAATCATAAAAAATCCAGCAAATATTGGAAATCAAAAATAAAGGTATATCATCCTGTATGTACTCAGCAGGTCAGGCAACATCTGTGAGCTGAGAAACAGCATAGTGGGCAGCACAGTAGTGCTTTGCATGGCTCCTGCAGCTCGGATTCAATCTTGTGGGGTTTACACGTTCACCTCGTGACAACACGGTTCACATGTCCCAAAAGTGTGCTGTAGGTTAATTAGCTGTTGTAAATTAGCCTTGGTCTCGGTGAGTGGTTGGAGAATTGGGCAGAGTTGATAGCAATAGGGAGCGAAATGGGATGCAGGAAAATAAGTGGGACAATGGTATGGACAAATCGTACAGCATGGAGAGAGTCACCCCAGATGAAGTTGTCCAAGCCGACCAAGACGCCCCTTCGAAGCTGGTCCTATTTGCCCCTAGTTTGACCAATAATCTACTCGACCTTTCATATCCATGCTCCTGTCCAAATATCTATTAAATGTCGTAATTGTTCCTACCTTTCTTGCAGCTCGTGTCATATGTTTGCCACCCCTTGTGTGGGAAAGGTTGTCCCTCAGATCTCTATTAATATTTCCCCGCTCACTTTAAGCCTTAGCCCTCTAGTTCCTGATTCCCCAACTCTTGGGGGAAAAGGGTGTATGCATTTACCCTATTTGCAGCGTTGCTGAGAGCTAGCATAGCCTCAACGGGCTGAATGGATTCTTACATCGCAAGAAATATAATTGAGAACTGTGACATTTTGAGTTGGAGAAACAAGTACTGGCAGATGCTGGTTTACAAATAAAGACACAAATTAAGGACGTGGGAGAAAACCGGAGCAGCCATGAGGGACACCTGCACTGTCACATTGGGAAGGTGCAGTATGAGGACAAACATGGGCAAAAATCCTTGTTGTGGACATTTCCAACGGGGATCTCTTCTTCCCACTTCAGCAAACACGTATTAACTGAAGATGTGATTTACCGTGAAGTGACCTCGGACAACAAGCTGCTCTCCAGACGTCTGCTGACAAAGACCAACCGCTTGCCTCGATGGGGGGAGATGGTCTTCCCGACAAACCTGGCGCGCTCCGTCTTTGTTGTAGAAGATTCCATCGTTGACTTCCAGAACCGAACGTTTACCACATTGACGTGGAACATTAACCACAAGCGTATCATGGTAGGTACAACCTTTTCCTTCAACCGCGCGAGCCAGTGTCTGGGTGACGTCACGTTTGTTGTCTTCTCTGTAATTTGCTGGCTTTTAGTAAAGCTTCACTTAATGATGGCTATCTACCATCGTGTTGAAACTAAAATAACGTGCTGCACAAGTTTAGTTTCGTTTTGAGATACAACATGGAAACCGGCTATTTGGCCCGCCGAGTCCACGCTGACCAGTGATCATCTGTGCACTAGTTCTATCCTGCACACCAAGCCAATTAACCTACAAACCCAATCGTCTCTAGAATGTGGGAGGAAACCGGAGCACCCGGAGAAAACCCACGCGGTCACAGGGATTGCATACAAACTCTGTACAACAGCACTTGTGGTCAGGATTGAACCAAGGTCTCTAGTGCTGTAAGGCAGCAGTTCCACCACTGTGCCACCCTAAACTTCAGCTTTATATTGCAGCTTTACATGACTTTGGATAGACTGCATTTGGTGTATTGCAGCAAGTTCTGGTTGCCCCATTACAGGAAGAACGTGGAGTCTTTATAGAGGGTACAGAAAAGGTTTATCAGAATGTTGCCTGGATTAGAGGTTATAAGGTATAAGGAGAGGTTGTACAGACTAGGATTGTTATCTCCTGATCACCAGAGATTGAGGGAGGACCTGATAGAAGTATGAAATGAAGAGAGGCATCTATAGGATAGACAGTCAGAACCTTTATTCTTAGGATGAAAACGTCAAAGACCGGAGGGGATAGCTTTAAGGTGAGAGGGGCAAAGATATGCAGGGTAATTCGCTGCCAAGGATGGGCGATGGGAGTAAATATGATAGTGATGTTTAAGTGGCTTTTGGATAGGCACATGGATATGCAGGGAATGGAGAGAGATGGATCACTTGCAGGCAGAGTCGGTTAGTTTAACTTGGCATCATGTTCAGCATGGATGTTGTGGGCCGAAGGGCCTGTTCCTGTGCTGTACTTTTCAGCGTTCTCAAACTGAAAGTGATAGTGGATGCGCAAATGCTGCACTCTCTCCTCTGTTAGTCAGAAGGTGTGTTTCTTTGAGCAGTTTGAAGTGGCTAGCTGCTGTGCACAGCTGATTTTGAAAGTGCTGACTTGTGCGGGAGGCATCAAGGTTCACCTGGAAGTCGTAGGTTCCGTGGAACTTCCCCCATCTTAGTTTGCACTCGTCCATCATTCAAAACCACTTAGCAGACCGTAGCGAACAGAACCGCCAAATTGTGTACAACAAGGTCCCGCAAAGGTTAATGAGATAAATAGCTAATCTGCTTCAGCACAGTTGGCCCATCTCCAACTGTGTTGACAAGGCTGGCCTTGCCCAAATCCACTGAAAGAAAAACAAAATATGAGTGCAGTCCACAGTAACTCGCTTCAGGTTTTGCCCATGGACCCAGGTCGTTTGCTGAGGACAGTTTTTTTGGAGAGCTTAGTTCAGTTTAGAGATACAGTGCAAAAACAGGCCCTTTGGTCCACCGAGCCCGAGCCAACCAGCAATCTCTGTACACTAACACTATCCTATAGACACAATGGACAATTCAACCAAGTCAATTAACATACAAACCTGTATATCTTTAGAGTGGGAGGAAACCGCTAATCCTGGAGAAAACTCATGCAGGTCACGAGGAGAACGTCCAAACTCCGTACAGACAGCACCCGTCGTCACAGTTGAACCCTGGTCTCTGACACTGTAAGGCAGCAACTATACCGCCATGCCGCCCTTGCTAATTGGCGGACATTTCTTGTATGGCACCCATAGATGCCCCATCCAAAGCGCATAAATCCACCTGTATTCATCATAGCGTTTAACGTGTGCGGTGTGGAAATAACATCAAAATAAAATTTGCTCCTCGGTTGATTCAAAGTTAGGTTTTGGTTTATTATAGACCATGCACAGAGGTACTGCAAAAACCTTTGTATTGTATACCTTGCAAACATCAGATATAGAGTCGGGTCAAACTCAATTACAATAGGTAAAGCAATGGGCAATGATGCAAAGTGCAAAATATAGTTCTCAGCATTGTAGCGCATCAGTTCCACAGGCAGAGTCCAATGTCCACAGAGGGGTGGAGGTGAATCGGACAGTACCATGGCTTATGGCAGGACTGTTCAGAAGCCTGCTGACAGATGATGGGGAAGATGCTGTTCCTGACTGGTGGTGTGCGCTTTCAACCTTCCGTGCCTTCTGCTGGACGGGAAGAAGAAGAAATCACTGTGGTGGGACAAGACTTTGTTATGTTGGCTGCTTTTCAGAGGCAGCGTGGTGTAGGGTTAGTATAAATGTGCAAATCCGTCACACCGACCATATTCCCGACTCATCTTCATCTACACTTTACCCTGCCTCAGGAAAGCAACCAACATAATAAAAGACTGCTCGCATTCATTCCCTCTTCTCCCCGCTCCTGTCGGGCAGAAAGCTTGAAAACAAGTGCCCCAGATTCAGGAACAGCTTCGTTCCCGCTGCGTTCAGACCACTGAAGGGTCCTCCCATAAGCTCAGGATGTAGTCCCAATCCTGAGTCTGGTGCTGCACACTTTCAACCTTCTGTGCCTTCTGCCAGACGGGAGCAGGGAGAAGTCCGAGTTTGTGATTACTACAGATCACACAAAAAGCCGGAGTAACTCAGCGGGTCAGGCAGCATCTCTGGAGAGAATGAATAGGTTGGGATCATTCTATACAGGGAGTACAGAGAAGGTTCACCAGACTGATTCTTGGGATGTCAGGACTTTCATATGAAGAAAGACTGGATAGACTCGGCTTGTACTCGCTAGAATTTAGAAGATTGAGGGGGGATCTTATAGAAACTTACAAAATTCTTAAGGGGTTGGACAGGCTAGATGCAGGAAGATTGTTCCTGATGTTGGGGAAGTCCAGAACAAGGGGTCACAGTTTAAGGATAAAGGGGAAATCTTTTATGACTGAGATGAGAAAAACATTTTTTACACAGAGAGTGGTGAATCTCTGGAATTCTCTGCCACAGAAGGTAGTTGAGGCCAGTTCATTGGCTATGTTTACGAGGGAGTTAGATGTGGCCCTTGTGGCTAAAGGGATCGGGGGTATGGAGAGAAGGCAGGTACAGGATACTGAGTTGGATGATCAGCCATGATCATATTGAATGGCGGTGCAGGCTCGAAGGGCCGAATGGCCTACTCCTGCACCTATTTTCTATGTTTCTATGTAATTACTACAGTTGTTTTTGTGCCGTGTTATCTGCACAGAATGCGTTTCAAAAATCACATTTTCAATCTACCTTTGTTTCAGCTGGTGGAGGAAAAGTGTGTCTATCGTCCAAACGCAGAAAATCCAGCATGTACGCAGGTCCAGCGAGAGGCCTGGGTCACATCCAGTGTGTTCGGCTTTTCACGTGCAATTCAGGTACCGAACCCTTTCACTGACATATGGGTGACCTTCTACCACTAATTTCTACTCCGTGTGTGAGATGTTATCGAACAATTAGGCAGGTCCTCCATAATTTACCAGAAGTGGATGTGTGGGACCAAGTTCAGTTTATTTTCACCAGTTATTTGTAGGCATTGTGTCAGAACTCAAGAGGTTGGAGGGACAACAGGCCTCTTTGCAGTCTGTTTCACAGTCTCTGTGCCGTCACAAAGAATCTCTTGGTTCCTTGCACCTTGGGGGCTGGGCGTTGGGGTGTTAGTAACTACATGATGCGCTTGTCACATGTCACTTCACAAAGCATTTTCAGAGTGAACACAGTCAACGTGAGACAGCTAATACCAGGCTGAGCAATAGTTTTGTGCATTTTCTTGTGGTTGTTCACTAGCTTCGTCAAGTCAAGTTAATTGTCAGAACCACAAGTCCAGTGAGGTGCAGGTACAATCGAAATCTTGCTTGCAGCACCTTCACCGTCACGAAGAAACATAGGAAATAGGTACAGGAGTAGGCCATTCGGCCCTTCGCGCCAGCACCGCCATTCAATATGATCATGGCTGATCATCCAGAATCATGACCCTGTTCTTGCTTTCTCCCCATATCCCTTGATTCTGTTAGCCCTAAGTGCTTTATCTAACTCTCTCTTGAAAACATCAAGTGAATTGGTCTCCACAGCCTTCAGTAGACTCAGACAACATGTAAAATCACAAATCACGTACAGTTTATGCATGTTATGCTCCAATTACACGTGAATTGCACTAATTATAAAATTATAATTATTCTGCAAGACAGTAAAAACAAAGATGGCAAAAAAAGACATTAATGCAAAATACAATTAGAAGAAACAAGCCCAGATTAGTGCACAAGGCCACCTACTGACACTAGATTTTAATTTCAATCTCCTTTTAAACTGCAGTTGTACAGGGCCCTGGTGAGACTGCACCTGGAGTATTGTGTGCAACTTTGGTCTCCTAATTTGAGGAAGGACATTATTGCTATTGAGGGAGTGCAGCGTAGGCTTACCAGGTTAATTCCCGGGATGGCAGGACTGACAATTGATGAAAGAATGGGTCGACTGGGCTTGTATTCACTGGAATTTAGAAGGATGAGAGGAGATTGCATAGAAATATATAAAATTCTTAAAGGATTGGACAGGCTAGAGGCAGGAAAAATGTTCCCGATGTTGGGGGAGTCCAAAACCAGGATCAGTTTAAGAATAAGGGGTAGGCCATTTTGGTCTGAGATGAGGAAAAACATTTTCACCCAGAGAGTTGTGAATCTGTGGAATTCTCTGCCACAGAAGGCAGTGGAGACCAATTCACTGGATTTTTTCAAGAGGGAGTTAGATTTAGCTCTAGGGACTAAAGGAATCAAGGGATATAGGGGAAAAAAGCAGGAATGGGGTACTGATTTTAGATGATCAGCCATGATCATATTGAATGGTGGTGCTGACTTGAAGGGCTGAATGGCCTACTCCTGCACCTAATTTTCTATGTTAAAAGCTTTGCACTTTCCTTTTTCCTAATCTGACACCATTGAGATAATAATCTAACTCCTTGTTCTTGCCGCCAAAGCTTTGTCGTCTGCAAATTTGCTAGTGTTACTTTTACTTCCATCTTCTAAATCATTAATATATAATGTAAATAGCTGCGGTCCCAGCACCGAGCCTTGAGGCACTGCATTCGCCACCGCCTGCCATTCTAACAGGGACCAGTTTATTCCTACTCTTTGTTTCCTGTCTGCCAACCTATTTTCTATCCGTCAATATCCTATCCCCAATACTATGTGCTCTAATTTTGCCCAATAATCTCCTGTGTGGGACCTTATCAAAGGCTTTCTGAAAGTCCAGATGCACTACATCCATTGGCTCTCCTTCGTCCATTTTACTTGTCACATCCTCAAAAAATTCCAGATTAGTCAAGCAGGATTTCCCCTTATTAAATCCAGGCTGACTTAGACCAATCCTTTTACTGCCATCCAAATACACCGTTATTACTTCTTTAATAATTGACTCCAGCATCTGCCCCACCACCGATGTCAGGCTAACTGGTCTATAATTCCCTGTTTTCTCTCTCACTCCTTTCTTGAAAAGTGGGATAACATTAGCCAATCCACAGGAACTGGTCCAGAATCCTAGAACATTGTAAAATGATCACCAATGCATCCGCTATTTCTCGAGCCTCCTCCTTGAGGACCCTGGATGCAGACCATCAGGCCCTGGGGATTTATCAGCCTTCAGTCCCATCAGTCTACCTAATACTATTTCTCGCCTAATGCAAATTTCTTTCAGTTCCTATGTCTCCCTATATCCTCTGTCCTCTAGTACAACTGGGAGATTGTGTCTTCCTTAGTGAAGACAGAACCAAAGTACCTGTTCAACTCTTCTGCCTTTTCCCCATAATATTTTCACCTGTTTTTGCCTTCAAGGGACCCACGTTTGTCTTTACTAATCTTTTTCTTTTAACATACGTAAAGAAGATTTTATTATCCTTTATATTCTTGGTGAGCATACTTTCGTACTTCATCTTTTCACCCCATATTCCCCTTGGATGGCGGACTGCAGGAGTGGGGCGCCGTTGTGTATGGCTGCTCTGCCTGCAGTCCGTCCTTTCACCCTTTTTTATTTTTATTTTTAGTCCTGTTACTACAAAATGTTTGTTGGAGGTCTTCTTTTATGTGGTGGGTGAGGGGAGGGGAAGGGGGAAACTTTTCCTGGTCCCTACCTGGTCGGAGAGGCGGTTTCCCTCCGAGCTGCTTCTTCGCCCCTTCCTCGCGGCCTACGATCAGACTGTTGCAGCGTTTCCTGTCGGGATCGGCCGGGACTACAGCTTCGGCGGCGGTGCAGCGCTGGGACACCAACACGGCGTGGGTGATGTCTTAGCGGGTCACCGTGCGGTAAGCTCCGGAGTACTGTGACCGCCGAACAACATCCGAGGAGCTGTGGCTGCGGAGCGTCCAGTCGCAGGCGGCGCTGGATTTAAACACCGCGGAGCCTGGGATTCGAGATCACCAGAGTCGGAGCTCCAACCAGCGCGGTCTGAAGACTTCGGGTGCCGCGGTCTCCGGGGAGGAAGCGGCCGCTCCAGACATTTCCAAGCCGCCGAGGAGTGTTCACCCGATGCCGGCATTCCAGCTTTCTGGCAAGAGGGCCTGAAAACATCGGACTGGCTGCGGAGGCCACAAATAGGCCCCGACCTCGGGTGATCACAGAGGGAGAGGACTGAACTTTCTGATGCCTTTCCCCACAGTGGACATTTTTTATTCTGTTGTGGGGGGACGTTTGTGTTGAATTATACAATATGTTGTGTCATTTTTCTTAATTTTAATTTTTCTATGGATGTATGGAAGCTTAATTATTATTTTTTCTATGTAAAGCACTTTGGTCTCAACGCGAGTTGATTTAAACGTGCTATATAAATAAATTTACTTTACTTTACTTACTTTACTACTTTTTATTACCTTCTGATGTCCTTTGAAAGTTTCCCAATCCTCATATCCTCTTTGTTATGTTATACACCTTTTCTTTTAGTCTTATACTGTCCCTAACTTCCCTTGTCAACCACGGTTGCCTCTTACTCCCCTTAGAGTCTTTCTTCCTCTTTGGAATGAAATTATCCTGCAACTTCTGGATTATGCCCAGAAATTCCTGCAATGTTCCACCATCATTCCTGCTAGATGTGATTTTCCAGTCGACCTTGGCCAGTTCCTCTCTCATTCCTTCATAGTCCCGTTTGTTCAACTGCAACACTGACACTTCTGATTTAACCTTCTCCCTCTCAAATTGCAGATTAAAACATCATAATATGGTCATTACCTCCTAGTACTTCCTTTACTTTAATGAGTTCCCTTATTAAATCTGGTTCATTAGTCAACACTAAATCCAGAATTGCCATCTGTCTGGTAGGCTCCAATACAAGCTGTTCTAAGAATCCATCTCAGAGGCACTCTACAAACTCCCTTTCTTGGGGTCCAGAACCAACCTGATTTTCCCAGTCTACCTGCAAAATGAAATCTTCCATAACCACAGTGGCATAACATTTGTGCTGCAACTTGCACCCTATATCCAGACTACTGTTTGGGGGCCTGTAGATAACTCTCATTAGTGTCTTCTAACTCTTACAATTCCTAAATTCTATCCACAGCGACTACATCGTCAGTTCTTATGTCGCCCCTCACAAGGGACTGAATTTTATCCCTCACCAACAGAGTTACTCCCACCTCCTCTGCCCACCTGTCTGTGCTTTCTACAGGACGTATACCCCTGAATATTAAGTTTCTGGCCCTGATCCTCCTGCAGCCATGTGTAGCTCTGTAATCCCCACAATGTCATATCTACCAATCTCTAACTGAGGCTCAAGCTCATCCACTTTACTTCTTATAGCGCATTCATATATACTACTTTTAATCCATTAATCTCCTCACCTTTCACATCGATTCCTATTTCATTTGGCCATACTCTCCTTATCCTTCGTGAGCTTTCTGACCCGTTAATTCTGGTGTCTTAACTTTTCCTATACTCTCTTTCCATTTAACTCCATCCTTATATTTCCAATTTGTCGTCTCCCCCCCACTATTTAGTTTAAACCCACCTGTGTAGCAGTGGCAAGCCTGCCTGCCTGCCTGCCAGAATGCTGGTCCCCTGTCTGTTAAGGTGCAACCCGTCCTTTTTGTACAATTCATCATTACCCCTAAACAGATCCCATGAGCTTGCTTTAGTGTGATCAGCAGGTTGCTTGGTACTGGTGCCTTTGCTCAGTTTTCCCAATAATCCTTCATGTTTAGTTTAGTTTAAAGATACAGCGTGGAAACAGGCCCTTGGCCTACTGAATCCACGCCGACCAGCAATCACCTGTACATGCCTTCTATCCTACACACTAGGGACAATTTGCAGAAGCCAATTAACCTACAAATGCACGTCACTGGAATGTGGGAGGAAACCGGAGCACCGAGAGAAAACACATGTGGTCACAGTGAGAACGTAAAAACTGTCAGCACCCAATGTCAGGACTGAACCCGGGTCTCTGGCACTCTAAGGCAGAACTCCGCCGCTGTGCCACTCTACGATACGCTCAGAAGTAGCCTCCATAACCCCCTGCTGGAGTTCATCAGCAGAGTTGGGGTTGGGTCTGTTTATCCGCTGCTACGTTCTGCATGTTCTTAAAACCATTTCTTTTTGTACTCTAGGAATTCGGTCTTGCCAGATTTAGAAGAAATCAGATAAAAGCGACAGAAGGTTTTGAATATATACTGGCTAATTTGCAAGGTATGTGATTTTGTTTTTCCTTATTCTTCCCACCATCTTTGAGAATTTGTGTTCTTTTAGCACCAGAGGTGTTGAACATTGTGTCAGAACATAAGGGGTTGGAGCTACAGCAAGCCATGACTTGCTCCACTCTTCAGTCAGAGCATGGCTGATCATGGACCTTCTATCCCGTCCCATTATTCCCTCTGCCTAAAACAATCTAAATACTCCCAAGTGAGCAGTTACATTCTATTGAGGCAGAGAATTAACATTTTATGTCAATAAAACTTCCAGTCAGAATTTGTGATGAAGTGTGCTGGAGGTTCTCAACATGCCAGGCAGCATCTGTGAAGAGAATGGCCAGATGACACATTAGTTCAGGACTTTTCTTCAGACTTCTCCAGTCATCAAAGATAGACAAAAAGTGCTGGAGTAACTCAGCAGGCCAGACAGCGTTCCTGGAGAACATGGATCAGACCTCTCTTCAGACTCAATTGTGGGTCTCTTCGGGAGAGGTGTTGCATCTCCTGCTGTTGCAGGGGAAAGTACCGGAGATGGGGTTGGTTTGGGTGGGAAGGGATGAGTGAACCAAGGAGTTGCGGAGGGAACTGATTCTGCAGAAAGAGGTGGAGATGGAGGTGTGACTAGTGGTGGGATCCCGTTGGAGGTGGCGAAAATGTCAGAGGATTATGATGCTGTATGCGACAGCTGATGGGGTGAAATTGATCGATGGTCAGCTGGGCTCAATGAAGTAATGTCTCGTAATCTTTGGCCATCTCTCTGGGGGGGAGAGAAGGCAAGGTGAATTTTCCATCTCAAATACCGCCTATTCTGGCCCCAAAACAAGGAAGTTGAGACTATCAGATGACTAGCAGGCAGCAAATTTTATTCTGTCATTGGAAACCATTAATATAATGGGATGATTAATTTAAGTGCTGTTGATTCTATTGTAAATGTGTAATATGAAATTGTTGCAATTGTATTGCAAAGTACTTATCTTATACTTAAACTTTCTTTTAAATTCACTGTTTAATCTTGGCTCAGGACTGCTTATTACGTTAATGGATGAGTACCAATAAATTTGGAACATATGCAAATAGAAAAATATTTCTTTGGCAGATTTCTTTCACAGAAATGGACTCCTCCGTCGACCCCCAACCTTTAGCCTTTAATGCCGATCTGTCGCTCTAATGTAGCCTTGTGGGGCAGCTTAAAAAATATACTGATGTTCTGAAATCTGTCAATCTTTAAGAAAAAGGGGAAGTTATAATAAGGTCATAAGTGATAGGAGCAGTATTGCATCAGGTCATAAGTGATTGGAGAAGTATTCGGCTATTCGGCCCATCAAGTCTACTCCACCATTCAACCGTGGCTGATCTATCTCTCCCTCCTAACCCCATTCTCCTGCCTTCTCCCCATAACCCCTGACACCTGTACTAATCAAGAATCTATCTGCCTTAAAAATATCCACTGACCTGGCCTCCACAGCCTTCTTTCCCAGGATTATCAAAGACTAGAGGGCACAGTTGTAAGGTGAAAGGGGCAAAGTTTAAAGGAGGTCTGTGGGACAAGTTTTTTTTTTTACACAGAGGGTAGTGAGTACCTGGAACGAGGCAGATACGACAGTTGCATTTACGAGACTATTAGATGGACACATGGATACGCATGGAATGGATCACATGCAGGCAGAGAAAATTAGTTGAACTTGGCATTGTGTTCAGTGTGGACCTTTTGAGCTGGAGGGCCTGGTCCTGTGCTGTTCAATTTATGTTGTATGATTATCAGTCACGGTAACTTGGGACTTGTACAGTAAGAATTTACATCAATGATCGATTGATGTAAAACTTGTTATACCATTCAAAGAACTGCAGACGCTGGATAAAATCGAAGGTAGACTCAAAATGCTGGAGTAACTCAGCGGGTGAGGCAGCATCTATGGAGAGAAGGAATTGGTGACGCTTTGGGTCGAAACATTACCCATTACTTCTCTCCATAGATGCTGCCTCACCCGTTGAGTTACTCCAGCATTTTGTGTCTACCTTCTTATTAACTCTTAATGGGTATGCCACCATTGTTTATGCCTCCTTAACCCAAAAAGATATTCCCTACAATTATTTCCATTTGTTCAATTTCTTTCATTTGTTATCACCTTTCACACATGTAAACAACTCAAAGTCCCGCGTGCAAGGGCATCTTGACTTGTTAGATTAGGAGCTGGGGTGGGTCGTCAAAGTCTTTGTCAAAGAAGCTAGGTTTAAGGACACTCTTACAATTTGGTAAAGCATTGTATAGGCTCCTGAGCCTGTGTCTTGGGTACTGAAGATATGGCCATCAGTAGGGGTGTAGAATAACGTGGGCAAGGCCACAGCTGGTGGGTGTGGAATCTAATGGTCTGTGCCTTGTATCGGCAACATCAAAATCTCCAAAACCAAACTGAAAATTCCAGGAATAATTCAAGAATGCTTAATTGTCATATGTACTGGCAACGGGGAAAATGAAATTCTTACTTGCTGCAGCTTTGCAGGCTTGTTTCCTCAGTAGCGCATACATATATAACAATTAATAATAGTTAATAGTCCAATAAATAGCAATAATACTGGGTAACCATAATACTGCAAAACTGATGGTGGCCTGGTGTTATAGTTATTAATTTATCGGATTATTAATTACATATTTACGTGTTGACAACTCTACACCATTGAATCGTGAAGTATTGGTTGGCTTTATCCTGCCACACCTCTCGTCCAGTCTGCAGACCGGTCTTGACCCTAAACATCACCTGTCCATGTTCCAGAGAAGCTGCCTATCCTGCTGAGTTGCTCAGGCACTTTGTCTTTTTTTTACCCTGCGTCTGCAGTTCTTGTGTCACCTAGTATAACTGATCATTTGTAAACACAAGGAGCTGTATGTGCTAGTTTACAGAAAAGTCACAAATGGCTGGAGTAACTGAACAGCATCTCTGGAAAACATGGATGGATGAGGTTTCAAGTCAGCACCCTTCTTTAGACTGCTAGTTTATTGTATGTTTATTTGTGTTGCTGAGTGCCTATGAAGCTGCAGCCAGTAAGTATTTTATTGTTCTGGTCCCTGTGCATATGACGACTAATAAGACACCGTTGGAATCGGCTAAGAAGAGGAAATAACATTCCTCACTTGTCGCAAATTATCCTCGTCAGAGACAGTTTCAATGTAGTATCACTAAACTAAAGTTTTTAGATAGCAGCGTCCACATCACACAATAAATGTAGACATACTTAGACACAAAGTGCTGGAGTAACTCAGTGGATCAAGCAACATCTCTGGTGAAAAAAGGATGGGTGACCTTTCCGGTCAGGACACTTCTCCAGACTGATATCAGGGGGTGGGGCAGGGGAGGGGAAGAGCTGGAAGCGGGAAAAGACCAAGACCAATTTGGGCCAGCTGCAAATCACCTCAGGCAGGACGTTACCTGGTAAGTCCATTGTTGGCTGGGGAAGGTGTGATCACAAGAGAAACAATGGAGAATTGTGGAACTGGTAAAACGACTAGAGAGGAGGGAGGGGGCAAAGTGGGAGGAGAGGGTAGTATGAGATTAATTCAGCGTTCATACAGCTGGGTTGTAAGCTTCCCAAGCAATTTGATGTGCTGTTCCTCCAATTTGCGTGTGGCCTCACTCTGTCCATCGAGGATCTCCAATTTGCACGTGATCCCGACCCGAAAGATCACGCATCCTCTTTCTCCTGAGATGCTGCCTGGCCCGCCGAGTTACTCCAGCACTTTGTGTATCTTTGATATAAACCATCGTCTGCAGTTCTTTGTTTCTACTAATACAAGTTGTCACACCTTTCATTGACCTGATCTTTAATGTTGTGGGGTTGGTTTCTCTGTCGTTCCTTCAGGTGAAGTACCGCCCAAGACTTTAAAAGGAGCGACGGAGAAAGCAAAGGAGACCGCCCTGGCAGCCACTGAAAAGGCAAAAGATCTGGCTTCCAAAGCAGCACCTCAGAAGGCAAAGCAGTTCGTCTGAAAGCACCAGAGGATACCCGATCGTAAAAAGGCATCCTCTGTTCTTTTTGGTGAAGTGTACTTTCAACATGGTTCTTGGTTCCAAGAATATAGTACCAAAATCTCTAGGAATGACCTTCTATTGATTGCACTGAATGTTTACAGCGTTACCTTTTGTTTTGTGTTTTGGTGCTGACTGTTATCTGAAAGTCTTATTGTTTCAATGGATTCGATGAATACATACACAGAAAGGTACAAATGATTTTTATTTTTTTTTAAAAGCAAATTCCCAGGAATCTGTAACCTTCTTTCACTTGGCCCCAGGCCACTGTGAATTAGATGTATGTAAGAATCAATATTTTCAGAACTTTAGAAAAAAGTTTTTTTTAAATCAAATAAATGAAGCAATTAAAGAGAGCTCAGTTCACAGCATTACAGCACTGAGCAAAAGGCACAGTGGTGGAGGAACTCGATAAATCAGACGTCATTGGGCAGATGAAGGTTCTGGTCAGAACCCTTCTTCCGTCTGACCTGAAATGTCATCTGTCCATAATGCTGCCCGACCAGCTCAGTTCCTCCAACGCTTTGTTTTTAGCTCAGGATTCTGGCGTCTGCAGTGTCTCGCGTCGATAGTGAAACAATGTGAAGCCAACAGCAATGATTAAGCATTGAAATTGACCCTGTAAGATGAACTGTGTGGGTCCTTGGAACAGGTGGGAACTTTTATTTCCTCTGAGTGCTCTGAATCAAACTGGAAAGCAGATTTAGGGAATGTAATCAGGAAAGGCTTCTGTCTGATTTGGTACAAATTATTTATTTATAGTTGAGCAGAATTTTTAGCCTATGTTCAGGAATTTGTCTTCTCGGATATTTATAAGTAACCCTCGGTTTTAATTCTTGCAGGAAAACCTCACATTATTCTTTGTTTTGAATGCTTATTTTAATGAGAAAATGAGTTGTGCCGTTAATCCGGAAAGTGGTGACAATGGGCAGCATTTTGAGTTGGGTTTGAAATGTCACCTTCTCATTTCAGATGAGAATAGATACTAAAATATGAATCCACATTGAATGAAGAGCAGAGGGAAGGGCTGGCTGGTGGCGGTTTTCTGGTAGAATAATTCATCGTTCCGAAAAATAAGTTTGAATCTGAGCAAAAGATTGAGGCACACGGCTGGTAGAGCCATTGCCTCACAGCCCTAGATCCTGATCGTGGGTTCGATCCTGATCTTGGGTACTATCTGTGTGTGGAGTTTACACCTTCTCTCTGTGACCAATGAAAAGTGAGATAACATTGAACTAGTGTTAATGGGTGATCGATGGTCATTGTGGACACAATTGACCCAAGGGCCTGTTTCTACACTGTAACTCCAAAACTAAAATACATAGAACCAGTGCGAGCAGGTGATGGCTGGTCAGCATGGACTCAATGGGCCAAAGGGCGTGTTTCCACGCTGTATCTAAAAATAATAAAAACATAGAATTAGTGTGAGGTGAGTGGTATGTGGTCGGCATGGACTCGGTGGGCCGAAGGTCCTGTTTCCGTGCTGCATCTTTCAATTTAACTGAGCGGTATCTTTTAGTTTAAATATTTTTTTTTTTTACCTCGTGTTTCTCCTACTTGTTATTTGTTATTTTTCTGTTCAGTTTTACACCTTGCAACACACGGCTTTTGTGTTTGTGCGAGTTGTGCAGTGTGGTCCACGATACCTGAACATTCTTCTTGAAGCAGTCACGGCCGCAGGATTGCCCAGCCCGGGTCACCCAACCTATTCCGTTGATCCTGCTGTAGCCGTGTATTTTTCCACAGCAAGACCGAAAGGAGAACTGGTCAGCTGACAGGTATCATCGCGAGGACAAAAAAGAAAACAACGGGTTTTTCAAACCCGTGCTGACGAAACCTCTCCTGACGGTTAATTTTGTTGTCATTGTCCAACTGGATGGGTGAAGTTTACTAAATCTGTTTGTTTAGAGGAGTTTCTATGGATTTAATTGTCTCCAACCTTTTGGAACTGCCAGTATCTTTCTTAATGTTTAATAAATGGCAACTGGAACCAGTGAGTGGAATGCTGCATTTTTCTCCAGTGACGCTCCTTCTGTCCTGCTGCCTGTCCCTTGCTGTGCCCCTGCTGTTAGCCCGCACCTCCTGAAATGGCCATCTGTTCCGCATATGCACACGAGGCCGTTCATTAATTAGAATTCAAAGCTGTGAGGATTCAGCGCAAACCCACGACACGAGTGGAAGAATTGCATTTACGTAGGCCCGCCCGCCCAACTTAAAAAGATATGAGAGTCATACAACTCAGAAACAGGTCCTTCGGCCCTACACAATCATGCGGACCAAGATGCTCATCTAAGCCACTCCTGATGTTTGGCCCATATCCACCTCAACCTTTCCTAACCATGGTACCTGTCCAAATGTCTTTTAAATGCACCAGCCTCAATGACTTCCTCATGGAAATTGTTACCTGCACCACCACCCTTGTGTGGAAAAGTAGCCCCTCAAGTTCCTATTAAATCTTTCCCCTTTCATCGTAATTTAGTTTGGTTTGTTGCTGCCATGCGTGCTGAGGGTCAGTGAAAAGATAAGAATATACATGAATACAATCAAGCCGTCCACAGTGCATAAATAAAGGGTATAACATTTTGTACAAAGATAACATTGAAGTCCAATTAAAGATGGTTCAAATGTCTCCAATGAGGTAGATGGGAGATCCTGTGCCCTCTAGTTCTTGATCCTCAACCCTGGGAAAAAGTCTGTTTTCTCACCCTATCTATGCCCCTCATGAGTTTATTCATCTGTAAGATCACCCCTTTAGTCTACTACGTTCCAGGGAATAATGTCCTAGCCTGCCCAACCTCCCCCTAAGGTCCATAGATGCTGCCTCAACCGTTAAGTTTCTCCAGCATTTTTATCTCCCTAAGGTGATCTCAGTCTCCCGTGCTTCAGAAACCTGTCCAATCTTTCCCGATAATTCAGGTACCGAAGTTCTTCCAACATACAGGTGCACAACCTTTTATCCGAAATTCCGGAAACCGAAAAGCTCCGAAAACTGGACATTTTTTCCAGGATGTCGTCTGCACACCAAAGCTCGCGTTTGGCGCCAAACTTGACCCGAAACGACCCACGGTCAACCCAGGTCTGTACTACTGTAACGGCTGCCTCCTCCCCGGAGACCAGGGAGACACTTAAACATCTGTAAATCATTGCTTAAATGTTAGTCAATTAGTTTGGAGGGCTTTTATTTGAAGGGGGGGGGGGGGCGGGTGAAGGGGGAAACTTTAATTCTTAGTCCCCTACCTGGTCGGAGAGGCGGGGAACGGGCAATGCCCTACCGGGTCGCCTTGCAATAAGCTCCAGAGCGCTGTGGCCGCCGACTCCCAACATCGCGGAGCTGGGGCTGCGGGCGGCGCCGGTTGTAGCTCCGACCCCGGCAACTCTACCCCTGGCTGCGCGGCGCTCCAAATCCAGCGCCGCCCGCGGCCGGACGCCCGCAGCTCCGAGATGTTGGGAGTCGGCGGCCACAGCGCTCCGGAGCTTACTGCACGGCGACCCGGTAAGGCATTGCCCGCTCCCCGCCTCTCCGACCAGGTAGGGGACTAAGAATTAAAGTTTCCCCCTTCACCCCCCCCCCACCATATAAAATCCCTCCAAACTAACTGACTAACATTTAAGCAATGATTTACAATGATTCCCCGGTCTCCGGGGAGGAGGCAGCCGCTCCAGACTTTTCAAGCCGCCCACGCTACCTACCTAATCTACGCTAAAAATCTTCCATTCCGAAATCAGAAAAATTCCGAAATCCGAGAAGTGTCTGGTCCCAAGGCTTTCGGATAAAAGGTTGTGTACCTGTACTTGTAAATCTTTGCACTCTTTCCAGCTTAAAGTCTTTCCTATATCAGGTAACTAAAACTGTGAGACTGCACTTGGAGTATTGTTCGCAGCCACCTTGTGCAACTACCCTAACTTAGTAAGGCCAGTATGCCTAACACCACGTTTATAATGAAAGTCCAACCCTGGGTTGACATCCCAAAATGCAATCTCTCACGCTTATCTGACTTGATCATCATTCGGCAATCCTTGGCCCATTTACCCAGCTGATCAGGAACCTATTGTAATTATTGATAACCACCTTCACCGCCATCTACTTTAGTGCCATCAGCAAACCATCCATGCCTTGTACATTCTGATCCCAAATTCATATATATGAAAACCATTGTCGTGTAATGGTAGACTTCACAGCACAGAAAGTCGGCACGTTTCTTGTGCCCAGAATGTTTCAAAGTTCTTAAGAGTGCAGTCTTATCTTGGCCTTAAAGTTCTGTTTTCCTTGCGGCACTGATCCTCTCCTCCGTCCGCCGCCATCTTGAAAACTGCCTTTTACCAGCGTCTGCTGCCGACTCCCTCCACCCTCCTCCCCGGATCCCGGTCTTCAGTCGAACAGGAGATGAGCCTTGGACGACTACAGGTGGGTTCCCAGTTCCGCAGCGGGCGAGCCAGATCTCACATCTGTGGTATGTACTGTACATGTACAGTATATGTATATTACTTGTATAGTATTTGATTGTACCTGTGTTTAAGATGATTTGCTTGGATGGCGTGCAAACAAGGTTTTTCTTTGTCTCTCGATATAAGAGACAATAATAAACCAATACCAAATTCTTATTTATATGTTAAATCGTAAGAGGTGCTAAGGTGAGAGGGGCAAAATTATTTCCACAGAGAGTGGTGAGTGGCGGGAATGTGCGGCCAGGGGTCATGGTGGTCAGATCTGATAGTGGCATTTAAGAGACTTTTGGATAGGCACATGGATAGGTGAGGAATATGGGTTATATACAGGTTGGAAATACTCTTGGCATCATGTTCGGCACGGACTTTGGGGGCCAAAGAGCCTGTTCTTGTGCTGTACAGATGTGTGCAACTTACAACAGTCAGAGTATTTCCTTCATCAGTCAGAGTGTTGAATATAGAAGTTGGGAGGTCATGTTTCAGTTATATAAGACGTTGGTAAGGCCACATCTGGAGTATCTTGTTCAGTTTTGGTCACCATCTTATAGGAAAGATGTCAAGCTGGAAAGGGTGCGGAGAAGATTTACGACAATGTTGCCAGAACTCGACGGCCTGAGCTATAGGGAGTGTTTGAGCAGGGTAGGACTTTATTCCTTGGTGCGCAGGATGACGAGGGCTAATCCTATAGAGGTGTACAAAATCATGAGAGGAATAGATGAGGTAAATTAGTCTTTTGACCAGAGTTGGGGAATTGCCAGAGGAAATAGAACTAAGAGGGGTAATGTTTTTAGACAAAGGGCAGTGGGTGTATGGAATGAGCTGCTGAAGGAGATAGTTGAGGCAGGTACTACTGCAGCGTTTAAGAAACATTTAGACAGGTGCATGTATAGGATAGGTTAGAGAGAAGGTAGACACAAAATGCTGGAGTTACTCAGTGAGCGAGGCAGCATCTCTGGAGAGAATGAATGGGTGATGTTTCGGGTCAAGCCCCTTCTTCAGACTGAAACGTCCCCATTCCTTCTCTCCAGAGATTCTGCCTCACCCGCTGAGTTACTCCAGCATTTTGTGTCTACCTTCGATTTAAATTGTATTGTATTGTATTCAAATTTATTGTCATTGTCTCAGTTAGAGACAATGAAATGAATTTCCCTTACAGGCAGTATCATAAAAATAAAAATAAATAAATAATAAATAATAAAACATATTACAAATAAAATAGAATTTAAAAAAATTTAAACCAGCATCTGCAGTTCTTTCTTACACATAGGTTGGAGGGATACGAGCCAAAATGTGGGACTAGTGCCGATGGGACATGTTGGCCAGTGTGGGCAAGTTAGGCCAAAGGGCTTGTTTCCGCACGGTATGACTGACTCTATGACTAATGAATTCAGTTTAATGGAGCACATTGCAATTAAATACGATATGAAGTATCTCAGATTTACGTCTGTGGTGGTGTGCAAACTGTTACGTGAAGTGGGTTGGAAGGATTAACTGCAGTCAGCTGATGGTTCGATCACAAGAGTTGGAAACCCCGTCTGGCAGCTCTGTTCTTCACAGCTTGGCTGGATCAGTCGGTGTTGGTCATGGAGTCAAAGAGTTATACAGCAAGGAACCAGACCCTTCAGCCCTACTCATCCATGCCGACCAACAGTTTCTATCCAGTATAGACCCAAAATGCTGGAGTAACTCGGTGGGACAGGCAACATCTCTGGATAGAAGGAATGGGTAACGTTTCGGGTGGAGACCCTTCTTCAGACTGAATCTGCAGTTCCTTCCTACATCAAACCAGTGCTTTATTTGTAGACAAAAAGATGGTGGGACAGATAACAGTTCACATAACACTAATGGCTGCTGTACATCGATTTTGTTTTAGCATTTCTTAACTTTTTAAACTCTGAAATGTTAAAAAAATTAGATTGATGTATTGCATCTGATAAAACGCGTGAACTGTACGTGCATAGTCGTCATAAAGTAGCACTGCATCTACGAAGACAACTGCAAGTTGATGGAAAGCGCCTCATATTTGTCAACCTCATATTTCACATGGGCAGTTTACAACCCAGCAATGTATTGATTTATCTAACTTCAAGATCTGCCCGATCCTGCCAAGCTTTCCCTCTCTTTCTCTCTCTCTCTCTCTCTCTCTCTCTCTCCCTCTATCTCTGGCCCTACCCCATATGAAAGAAAACTGTCAGGGAACATAAAAACTGACTGCAAAAGCTTTTATAGATATGTGAAGAGAAAAAGATTAGTTAAAACAAATGTAGGTCCCTTGCAGTCAGAAACATGTGAATTGATCATGGGGAACAAGGACATGGCAGACCAATTGAATAACTACTTTGGTTCTGGAGTATTGCGTACAGTTTTGGTCTCCTAATCTGAGGAAAGACATTCATGCCCTAGATCTTATAGAAATTTACAAAATTCTTAAGGGGTTGGACAGGCTAGATGCAAGAGATTGTTCCCGATGTTGGGGAAGTCCAGAACAAGGGGTCACAGTTTAAGGAAGTCTTTTAGGACTGTCAAGGGTGAAGTCTTTTAGGACTGAGATGAGAACATTATTTTTCACACAGAGAGTGGTGAATCTGTGGAATTCTCTGCCACAGAAAGTAGTTGAGGCCAGTTCATTGGCTATATTTAAGAGGGAGTTGGATGTGGCCCTTGTGGCTAAAGGGATCAGGGGGTATGGAGAGAAGGCAGGTACAGGATACTGAGTTGGATGATCAGCCATGACCATAATGAATGGCAGTGCAGGCTCGAAGGGCAGAATCGCCTACTCCTGCACCTATTTTCTATGTTTCTATCCTAGTTATCCTACTCGTTTCACTGTGCTCGATTAATTTTACTGTTTGTATACCCAATTGTCACCTCCCCCTCAACTAACAATGAGCCATTGGACATTTCCTTGTTCTTCTTTGATCTGTCCATTTTCACACCTTACATGGTCTTTGTACCTTTCCATATCTCTAGTTTCCCACTCCCGACTCAGTCCGAAGAAGGGTCTTGACCGGAAACATCACCCATTCCTTCTCCAGCGGTGCTGCCTGTCCCGCTGAGTTACTCCCGTATTGTGTGTCTATGGTGTAAACCAGCATCTGCATTTCCTTCTTACACACAGCATCCATCTAAACTGGTTCCATTTGCCTGAATTTGGACCATAATCCCCCCCCCCCCCCTAAAACATTTCCTATCAATGCCCCTGCCCAAACGTTCTTATTAGAGTCATACAGCATGGAAACAGGACTTTGGGCTCAACTTTGGCACAGAAGGGGCATCTTGGTCGACATGCAGCACTAGTGAAGCATAATCTGTTGTCACAAATGGAGAAATATCAGTTTGAAAAAAGCTTCAATTGATCCTTTTTTTTTAATATACCCCAGGGGAGAAAACTTTTAATTCTTTAACAGTCTTGGCAAGAGGTTTTAAAAGAATGCGGGCAAATGGACAAACTTAGATGGGGCATCTTGGTCAGCATGGACGTGTTGGGCTGAAGGGCCTGTTTCCATCCTGTATGACTACTACCTGGTCCTGGCAGATCACAGCTTTCCCAACCTCTCAGCCACAACATGAATCACATTGTCCCTTATGCCTCTCTCACTGCTCTCTATCCCATAATCCATTTTATTTAACATCCCCCATTTCCAAAGAGATGTGATTGACCTAAAACACTTCAACTATTCCTTGTTTCACGGACGTTGCCCGATCTGCCAAGTATTCCAAGTATCATGTTCCATTGTAGAGCATCAGACTCAAGACAGCACGGTAACAGGCCCTTCAGGGATAGAGCGTTTGACAGCTCTGCGCCTGTACCCTAATTGTCACGTGTACCGAGGACAGTGGGAAGCTTTTGTTGCGTGCTAACCAGCCAGCGGAAAGACAATACATGATTACAATCGAGCAATCCACAGTGTACAAATACATGATAAAGGGAATAACTTGAATAACGTTTAGTGCAAGATAAAGCCAGTAAAGTCTGATCAAAGATTGTCTGAGGGTCCCCAGTAAGGTAGATGGTAGCTCAGGACAGCTCTCAAGTTGTTGGTAGGATGGTTCAGTTGCCTGATGGCAGCTGGGAAGGACGAAGAGGGACTTTATTGCATATTCTTCTTCTAGGAATAACAGCTCAGACCAAATGATGTAAAAAAATGTTTTATTATATTACAATGAAAGAATGATACAACACATTACCTTCACTGTGCTACAGAAGGTAGCCAGCACCATGAATGTGTGAATTTATATTATACATCTTAGGAGCTATATAAAGCATTCTATACTGACAGGTCAAGAGTTCCTTAACAGTACATATTCACAAGTCTCCCACACACAGCCCTTCCAGTGCACCTCAAGCCATTCGCAAAGGCCTCCTTGATGTCCTCTTCCCCACCCCCGCGGACAACCCCATGGCAAGTGAATCTGTTTCGCCAACACTGGGAACCACCGACGCCTCCCAACCCAAGTGGCCAACCTGCCCTTTTGGGGTAATAGACAAGAAGATAAGACACAAAGTGCTGGAGTAACTCCACGGGTCAGGCAACATCTCTGGAGAAGGATGGGCGACGTTTCGGGTCAGGACCCTTCTTCAGACTGAAAGGAGGGGAGGGGGTGAAGAACGACATATTCGGGAGTTCTCCACGCTCCCTTCCACACACCCCCAATCACCCTCCCTTCGAATCTCGTTCATCAAAAGACGAGGAGAGCGTTCTCAATCCCACCATTCCACCGAAGCAAGAGACACTCTTCCAAGTCACAATACCCAATGCCTCAAAATGTTTCACTCCAGCTTCCCTCTTCCATTGGATGGAAGACACAGAAGCTTGACAGAATATACCATCACTTTACCTTTTTATAGAAAAAAGTCTATTCTTTAAAAAAAACAGTGATTATGGAACAAATTCGACGCTGTAATACTGCATCAACCTTCCCCGTCTCCAACAGCCCAGGAGCCACCAGAGACCACCAAGGATCTTCACCAATTGATACAAAAAACTAAATCAACGGTCTAAATGCTTGGCAATCATCAATTGTACAAATGGATGGAACGGGGTTTGGCCTCTTGGAGACCTGTTTTAAAATATAAAGTCTACATTTCCTGCCCCAGTCCCACCACACAACAACCCTTCCTCTTCCACCCTGGAGAAAGCAACAAAAATAGAAAATATGCGTCACTGCTAAAGTTTCCTATTTCACGTTTAGAAGAAAATGTACGGGTTGGCAGTCATCCTTGCGGCCTGAGCAGGTTGGAGTGGGGGAACTAGGCCGAAGTCCGGTCTTGGGGCTGAGGGAGGGCGTGCGTCCCTATAGTGGGGCTTGTTCCTTCGGTCACTTCCAGCCGAGGAGTTGTACAGTGCAGAAACGGGCCATTCGGCCCACCACGCCCGTGCTTGCATCCCTGCTATACGACTCGCACACAACTGGTTATTAGGCAGTTCAAAGTTAATGGAAGACATTAAATTGAGAGTCCAACTGGCGATGGAGTCCACAGCACTTGGCTCAAGTCTAACACAGAATTGCTTCTTCGTGGCCAACTTCCGAGGGGATTCAGAGTGCACGGCCAACCTTGGTGACCTTTGGGAATGATCTTCAGGCCAATCTACCCTGGAAGGAATTGTAGCCCCAGCAACTCGTTGAACAACAAACTCTTGATCTCAGGTCCCTCATTATCCGATGGGGGGGGGCGAGAGGCTAAATATCCCCGACCCACACACACACACACACACACTCAAGGTGCCGGTTACTGAGGGTGGACGTGAGGGCTAGTTTTGGGAGGCAGGTAGCTGCTTCTGCCAGGCTGGGAGAGAACTCAGGAGATCTACAAGTCAAGGGTGTCCTCTCTGGAGCGGCTCGGCGAGGACGGGCAAAGCCATCCCTACATTCCTCAGGATAAACACAAAGTGCTGGAGTAACTCAGCGTGTCAGGCAGCAACACTGGAGAGGAGGCGACATATCGGGTCGGGACCTTTCTTCAAATGGGAAGACAGTTGGGTGCTCTCTGTGCGTGGAGTTTGCACGTACTCCCCGTGACCACGTGGGTTTTGGCCAGTTTCCTCCCGCATCTGTCTGAAGCAGGGCCCCGACCAACATCACCTATTTCTTTCCTTCCAGAGATGCTGCCTG
Source organism: Amblyraja radiata (assembly GCF_010909765.2). Taxonomy (NCBI): domain Eukaryota; kingdom Metazoa; phylum Chordata; class Chondrichthyes; order Rajiformes; family Rajidae; genus Amblyraja; species Amblyraja radiata. Next base: position 94,797,055 of record NC_045958.1, on the reverse strand, counting down.
ACCCGCTGAGTTACTTCAGCATTTTGTATCCATCTTCAGTGTAAACACGCATCTGTAGTTCCTTCCTACTACTTTCCCTGTGATCGAGACACGTTCTCTCTACACAGGCATACACACTCCCCCCGCCTCCCCACCCGAGACTAAAGTCCAGGGTGCCAGCCATCTCCTGTGCCCTGCCCGACGAATCCCAACGCACAGAGACCACCCACAGCAGATAGATGTCCACTCAACTCAACTCTGCACCCACAACTTTCTTCAACCCTGCAGCATCCTTAATCTCCCCCTTCACCCCACACACATACACCACCCTCAGGCCGTTCGGCACCTCCAGCTTCAAAACTAGCCCACTAGCAGCCATGCCATTTCCACCTCAAAACCACCCTCCTCTTCACTTTTACTCAATGCAGACCGCTCCAGAAAAGGGCCCAACCTCTCGATAAGGTGACGGCTCTGACTGCAACTTCAACTCTGCAAAGCCCAGTCAACCGCAGCAACCTTTCACCCCCCCCCATAAACTTTCAGCCTCTCGCTCACCCACGGATCCATCCCCTGCTCCACCTCAGTCAACTCTGCCTCCACTGCCCTCTGTGGAAGAGACTTATAGCCCCTCCACCCAAATAAACTCTGCCACACCTACGTCTTAAATGGACGACTCCTTTTACAACAGTTACCCCATCCATTCAGGATACCACAAGGCAACGCACCTTTTTTAGTTTAGTTCAGAAATACAGCACGGACACAGGCCCTACCACGCCGACCATCAATCAATCACCCGTTCACACAAGTTCTACGTAATCCCACTTTCTCATCTACTCCCTACACATAGGGGGCAACATGTAGCGGCCGATTAACCTACAAACCCTCACGACTTTGGAATGTGGCAGGAAACCGGAGCACCTGGAGGAAACCCACGCGGTCACAGGGAGAACGTGCAAACTCCACACACAGACAGTACCCGAGGTCAGGATTGAACCCGGGTCTCTGGCGCTATGAGGCAGTGGCTCTACCAGCTACGCCACCGTGCTGCTCAAGGCTCAGTGGAAGGCCAGGAAGTGCCGTTTCAGGGAGGGTCTAAGCCAGAAACAGGAGGGGAGGATGGTTACATTTTTATCCTGTTCAGAAACAGCTTCCTGAGGCACAATCGGTGGAAAACGGACTCTCCCAGTACCACCACTGCCTCCCGCCCCTCTCTGCAACCTGCACAGCAAACCCTCGCTAATTTGGACGATGGACACAAACTGACTAAGCAGGTCAGGCATAAAAGGAATAGGTGACTTTTCGAGTCAAGACCCTTCTTCAGAGCATCATCTTCTTCTGAAGAGTTCCGACCCGAAACCTCACCTATCCATGTCCTCCAGAAATGCTGTCTGCCCGCCGAGTTACTCCAGCACTTTCTTCAGCATAAACCAGCATCTGCAGTTCCTTCCTACACTCCTGGTTAGTTTGGGCCGGATTCCTGTTTGGGAGGTGAGGGGCCCGGGCGAGAGGGTTACAGCACTTGGCCCTTGCCATGGACTCCCTGTGCGGAGACTGGTTCTGATCCGACCGTCCCCACAGTTGAGGGAACAGGGGGATGGATTGCAAAATGTGATCCTATTAACAGTTGTGAGAGTATGACAAAGGTGAAACCTCTATTGCTTTTGAAACTCGGAAACTACGGTGGACCAGGCAAAGACAGGACAGGATAAACTCAGGACAAACTCCGAAACAAACGCTGCAGTATAATCGGCACCCTGTCACTATGCTCTGCACTGTCTGCTTCCGATAGTGTCGTTTAATTACTGGTCCAGTATTAACACTATATTGTAAGAGCATACGTTTAAAAAGGCCTTTTTTTCTAAAATACAGCTGCCATGTTCTAACCTTGGACTGAACCCTGCACGGGGGAGGGGTCACAGAGTGATAATCCCCCCATTACTACCAGCCCACCCGCTGCAGGACAGGAGGGGCAGGGAACAGTCAGTTGGAGAGTGCAAATAAACAAGGTCTAGTGAGCTGCCGAGAATTATCTCATCGGTTTTCTGAGAGTTGGCGGTGAGGGGGCGGAGAACGGGGTCGGGGAGAAAGTCGAGATCGGGTGCAGGCGCCCCTGAGAAATGGCCAGCGGCAGAGAAAGATGGAGGGAGATGAGAGAGAGAGAAAGAGAGAGAGAGAGAGAGAGAGAGAGAAGAGAAGAGAGAAAAAGGGAGAGAAGGAAAAGTCAAGGAGAGAAAGAGAGGGAGAAAGAGAAAGATAGAGAAAGAGAGAGAAAGAAAGAGAAAGAAAGTAAAAGAGAAAAGCTACTCAAGTGCGGAGACATTCCCCCCCTTTCCTCACCCCTCCCGCTTCCCCCCACAAGCACAGTTTAGATAACATTTAGGAAAATATAATACAAAATTTTGATACAGGAAATTCGAAACTACACCGGTTAAAATTACTCGACTAATGTTTTTTGTTTGAAGAGACCTCTCTAGAGACTCGTACGTTTAAAAAAAAAAAAGAATTGGTCGTGTCGTCTGGAAGGCCATGCTCTAATGAGTAACACCAAGCAGAGCGTAGAAGCAGCCCGTATAGCTGGGACAGGAACGATGTAAAGGATGCGAGCTCGGTAGCTGGGCGGTGCGGCACTGTAAAATGTTCTGTGCGACACCCCCAGCATCTGCAGGACGACAAGGAGGACCCGTCACACCCTTGGCAGAACGCCCCGCTCATCCCAAAGGAAGGATCCTGTCTGTGGGGAAGCCGATGAAGATATGTGACGGGAGAGAGGTGGGAGACTGACCGCCCCCGGGGAAAGCCCGAGAGGGAACAGATTCAGCCCCACTGATCGCTCCTGCCTTTATCATGGGCTTACCAGACCAAGCGGCTTAAATCGAGGCTCTGCTTGTGAGGATAATCATTAGAGCAGGGTCCACAATCCCAGCACCTTGTTATTGCTGATATTCTCTCCACCTTCCTCGTGACAGTCAGCCAAAATCAGACAGGGTCCAGTCCACTGTCTGAGGGGAGAGTCTGATGTAGATGGGGAAGGGGGGGGGAGGGAGGGGGAGAGTGGTGAGTGTGGATAGACACAAAGTTCTGGAGTAACTCAGCAGGTCAGGCAGCTGTACCTAATTTAGTTTAGTTTAGAGGTACAGCATGGAGACAGGCCCTTCGGCCCACTGAGTCTGCTCCGACCAGCGATCTCCATACACTAACACTATCATATACACTCGGGACAATTTACAATCTTCACCGAAGCCAATTGACCCCCAAAGCTGCACATCTTTGGAGTGTGGGAGGAAACCAGAGCACCCGGAGAAAACCCACGGAGTCACGGGGAGAATGTACAAACTCCGTACAGACAGCACCCGTAGTCAAGATCAAACCCGGACCTCTGGCGCTGTAAAGCAGCAACTCTACCTCTACATCTCTGTGCCGTCGTATGTGGAGAGCAAAGATCGGTGACTGAAGAAGGGTCTCAACCCAAAACACCATCTATGCATGTTCTCCAGAGATGCTGCCTGAGCCGCGGAGTTACTCCAGCATTTTGTGTCTATCTTTGGTATAAACCAGCATCTGCAGTTATTTGTTTCCACGAGGTGGGAGGGAGAGAGAGTCTGCCGTGGGAGGGAGGGGTGGGATGGGGCAAGATGTGTTCTGTTCTGGGAGGGAGGGGTGGGACGAGTTCCACTCCAGGATGGGAGGGGTCCACTACGTGTAGGTCTGGAAGGGGTGGCGGGATCCGCTCCAGAGGCACCAGGACCCAGTCCGGTTGACTCCACTCCGGAAGGGGTGGAGGCAGGATTGGGATCCACTGTCAATCAGTGGGCTCTGGTCCGGTCCAGGTGAGTCCTGTCCAGTCCAAGAGAGGGTCTGCTCAGGTAGGAGATGGTGGTGGAGGATGTGAGAGACAGAGAGAAGAAAAGAGGGAGAGGAGGATGTGGTGCGAGCCCCACTCCGCCCCGCATGGCCCCACCGGCCACTATGAGAGGCGGGGGATGATGGTGCGGGAGTCAGCGTAGCCACTGTCGCTGGAGCTGCTGCGGAAGCTGTAGCGATCGTCCACGTCGCTGCCACTGCCCACGCTGTCCAAATCGCCCGGCACAAACTCCATCCCTTCAATGTCCACGTCCGCCTCTGTGTGGAAGCACATGGGAGGATTTAATGTCATATGTCCCACACAGAGCATTTACATTCTTACTTGCAGCAGCACTACAGAATATCTAAACATACTACACTGTAAATAACATAATAAACACAAGTTCAGTGTATGTGTATATATATATATATATATATACTAGACCAAGGAGGACCCGTTGGGTCCTGTCCCCTCAACGCGTGGTTGCGGGGGGGGGGGACCTGCGGCGTCACACACACACTAACTACCCCCACACACACAGGGGGCGGGGGGGGAGGCAGAGGGCGGAAGGGGGGAGAGGGGGGGTAGGGAGGGGGAGGGGAGGGAGGTGGAGGGATGTACGCTCGCGACTCGGGTTTTCCGAGAGAAGCCGAGAAAACCCTCATCTCTCTCCGCCCCCCCTCCACTCCCCTCCCCCTGAAAAAGGATCCCGACCCGAAATGTCACCTATTCCTTTTCTCCAGAGATGCTGCCTGACCCGCTGAGTTACTGCAGGTGAGGGGACGGGGGAGTAGAAGCTGGGTGGGGGCGACACACATTGACCTTGGGGGGAAACGGAGGGGGGGGGGGGAAAGAGCTGAGGGAGGGTCTGGTCCGCCAGAGTCACATACACTGACCTTGCTTGGAGTCGCTGCGGTTGGTGGACATGCTGGAGCCCTGGCTGTGGGTGTGAAGGGGGAGCCGGGCAGGTGGTCACATACACTGACCTTGCTCGGAGTCGCTGTTGTCCCAGTGTGTGGGTGCGGAGCGGGGAGGGGTGAGGGGATGGGAGGGGGGTCACACACACTGACCTTGCTCGGAGTCGCTGCGGTCCCAGTGTGTGGGTGCGGAGCAGGGAGGGGTGAGGGGACGGGAGGGGGGTCACACACACTGACCTTGCTCGGAGTCGCTGCGGTCCCAGTGTGGGTGCGGAGCAGGGAGGGGTGAGGGGACAGGAGGGGGGGGGTCACACACACTGACCTTGCTCGGAGTCGCTGTGGTCGCTGCGGTCGGTGGACACGCTGGACCCCAGGCTGTGGGTGCGGAGCCGCTCCAGCCCCTGCACCGCCAGCTGCTCCAGGCGACGACGCAGGTATCGACGCTCTCGCTGCAGCTGCTCCTTCTGGTGCACGGCCTTCTTGTCCTGCTCCTCCAGCTTCTGCCCGGCCCGCAGGGGGGGGGGAGAGAGAGAGAGAGAGAGAGGGGGGTGAGAGATGGCACGGCCCAAAGACCACAACACATGTAAAATGTACAACTCTGCGCCCCACCTCTCCCTCACTGCAAGACACTCTCCCCGTACCCCCCCCTCCCCCCCACAGTGTGTATGTGCGCTTATGTGTCTGCCTGTGCACGCGCATGCCCACGTGCGTGCCTCTGTGTCCCTGTGTCTGCGCGTGTCTCTGCGTGTGCACGTGTCCCTCTGTCTGCCTGTCGCTGTCCACAGTCCTGGACAGAGTAGATGTGGAGAAGGCGTTTCTGCTCATGGGAGGGTCTCAGACCAGATGACCGGCGAGAGGGTGGTGAATCTGTGGGATCATTGCCATAAACGGCTGTGGAGAGGCAGGGGGAGGGGGGGGAAGCTCCATTGAGGGAGGGGCGAGTGAAGGGGAGTTACCTTGATGTGAGTGCGCGCTCGTTTGAGCAGACTGAGCGTGGTGTGTCTGGAACTGTCCGGCCCGAGTGGTACGAGCTCCTTCAGCTGCTCCAGGTACAGCCGCAACTTGGCTCTTCTGCAAAGGGAGGGAAGCCCGGATTAGAACGGCGAGCGGCACGGCCACAGGCCCTTCCGCCCAAAGAGTCCATGCTAATTAATCCGATCTCCTCTGCCTGCACATGATCCATCCCTCCACTCCCTGCAACTCCATACAGACAGCAGCTATGGTCAGAAACGATCCCGGGTCTCTGGCGCTGTAAGGCAGCAACTCTTCCGCTGCGTCACCATGCCGCCCATCTCCTGTAAACAATTTCGGTGCCAAACATGATGCCAAGTTAAACCGATCTCCTCTGCCTGCACGTGATCCATATCCCTCCATTTCCCCGCACATCCACGTGCCTATCCAAAAGCCTCTTTAACATCACTAACGTATCAGCTTCCATCACCACCCTTGGCAGCACGTTCCAGGCACCCGCCACCCTCTGTGTAAATAATTTGCCTCACACATCTCCTTTAAACTCTGCCTCTCTAACCTTAAAACTATGCCCTCTGGTCCGTTGATATTTCCACCCTGGGAAACGAAATCTATCTACAATATCTACGCCTCTCATAATTGTATATATTTCTATCAGGTCTCCCCTCAACCTCTCGCATTCCAGAGAAAACAATCTAAATCTGTCCAAGCTGTTGAAGTTCGCAGCCTTCTAACCCAGCCAGCTCCTGTCATCAGTGGAGGGGTCAAAGGAATAAAATAAAGGACTGGGGGGGGGGGTGGAGAAATCCACTGCTACAAGAGGGGAAGCTGGAAGATCAGAAGGGAACAGATCTTTGCATATGACAAGGGACTGTAACTAAACACACAGATGCAATGATTTTCTCTGTGAGACCCTTTGACATTGTTCCAGATGAGGTCTCATCCAGACTTCATTTTAACTACAGGAAGATGCTTTTACTCAAAGATAGGCACAAAATGCTGGAGTAATTCAGCAGTTCAGGCAGCATCTCTGGAGAAAAAGGATTGGTGACGTTTTCAGATTGGGATCCATCTGTTTTCTCCAGAGATACTGCCTGACCCGCTGAGTTATTCGAGCAACTCGTGTCCATCTTTGGTATAAACCAGCACCTGCAGCTCCTTTCTCCAGTGTTTTTGCTCATTGTCTTGCATTAAAGGCCATCGGATTAGAGTCATACAGCATGGAAACAGGCACTTCGGGTCCATGCTGACCAAGATGCCCCAACAACGCAAGTCCCACCTGCCTGCATTTGACCCAAACCCCTCTAAACCTTTCCTTTCCACGTACCTGTCCAAATGGTCTTTTAAATGTTGTTATTGTACCTGCCTCAACCACCTCCTCTGGCAGCTCATTCCATGCACCCACCCCGCATCATGTGAAAAAGTTGACCCTCAGGTTCCTATTAAATCTTTCCCCTTAAACCCAAGTCCTCTGGTTCTCGATTTCCCTACCCTGGGTAAAAGACTCTGTGTGTTTACCCTATCTATTCCCCTCATGATTTTATACATCTCTGTAAGATCACCCCTCAGCCTCCTGCGCTCCATGGAACAAAGTCTCAGCCTGCTCAACCTCTCCTTATAGCTCAGACCCTTGAGTCCTGGCAACATCCTCGTAAATCTTCTCCGCACCCTTTCCAGCTTGCTGTGTGCCAACCCGCAATGATCCATGAAGATATCCAGCATCTCTAAACATCTTTTAATCTCTCAACGTTTAAAAATATCTCAATTTTCTATTTTTGACACCGAAATGACCACGTCACTTTCCTCCGTATTATATTCCATCCACCATATCCTTTTCCATTCACAAATCAGTCTACCTTTCTTGAAACCTCTCCTCACACCCCTCTCATGCATTGTCAATAAAAACATGACAACATTTTCTCAAGTAGGCTAAGCTCCAATTAGTTTAATGTTATATCCGTACCACTCCAACTATGTGGGGTCATAGGGCTGAGCTGCATTGAAACAGGCCCTTCGGCCCACCTTGAGCATGCCAACCAAGTTGGTATATTGGGCTAGTCCCTTTGGTCCATATCCCTTGAACAACTATCCATATATTCCTCTGAGCCCTTCCTATCCAAATAGCCCACTAAAACCTTCCTCTAATATATCTGTCCAAATGCCTTTTAAAGGTCACAAATCTCTAACATTTAATAGGAACCCGAGGGGAAACTTTTTTACTCAGAAGATGGTGGGTGTATGGAACGAGCTACCAGAGGAGGAGGTAGTTGTGGCAGGTGCTATAACACAATTTAAAAGACATTCGAGGGATATGTGGCAAACGCAGGCAAATGGGACTATGTTAGATGGGGCATCGTGGTCAGCATGGGTGAGTGGGAACGAAGGGCCTGTTTCCATGTTGTGTGACTCTATAATGCGGCCCTCAACAGTTGCCATCCAATCGGCGGCTGATAGCAAGGCTGTGGGTTTGGCCACAACTTCCATTCACAACTGCTCCGCACTCACCTGTGCTTTTCCAACTCATTGTGCGAGGACCTGGAACAAAAAAAATAAGAAACTCATTACAACGTGGGAGTCACAGAGACACGGAGCATGGAAACAGGCCCTTCGGCCCAACTTGCCCACACCAACCAAAATGCCCCATCTGCACTAGTCCCATCTACCTGAGTTCGGCCCATATCCCTCCAAACCTGTCTATCCATGTACCTGTCTAAATGTATGTTACACTTTGCGATAGTACTTGCCTCAACTACTCCCTCACCTTAAACCCATGTCCTCTGGTTCTAGATTCCCCTACTCTGGATAAAAGTGTTCATTTACCTGATCTATTCCTCTCATGATCTCATACACCTCCATAAGACCACCTCAAAGAGGCTTCAAGGGAAGAATATTATTGTAGAAAATCAGCTGATGGCCCCAACAAGACAGTGTAGAGAAGGTTAACAGGAGCATTCACACCACAGAATGCTAAGCTGGAAGTGGATTATAAGGCCATTCGCCCATCGTCTACTCCGCCATTCTATCGTGGCTGAACTATTTTCCCCTCTCAGCCCCATTCTCCTGCCTTTTCCCTGTGACCGTTTACAGCCTTACTAATCACAAACTTATCAATCTCCACTTTAAAAATACACAATGGTCTCCAATGCAATCTGTGGCAATGAATTCCACAGATACACCATTCTCTGACTAAAGAAATTCCTCCTCATCTCCATTCTAAAGGTACGTCCTTTTATTTCAATTAGATCCCCCCTTCTCCTTCTAAACTCCAGCGAGTACAGGCCCAGAGCGTTCAAATGCTCCTCATACGTTAACCCTCTCATCCCTAGGATCATTCTCTTAAACCTCCTCTGGACCCCCTCCAGCACATCCTTCCCAGGCGGATGGGATAGTACCCAAAGATGGACAGAATGGTTGCCTGTGAAGGGTGCTACGCACTATTTGAAAAATTCTTATCTGCCTCCACCGTCACCCCTGGCAGCACATTCCAGACACCAACCATCACGATGCCAAGCTCAATTGATCTCTGCCTACACAAAATCCATATCCCACCATTCTCCCTCTGCATATCCATGTGTCTATCTAAAAGCCTCTTAAATGCCACAATCATATCTATCTCTATCACCACTTTGGCAATGCATTCCAGGCACCCACCACTCTCTGTGTAAAAAAAAAAGCTTCCCACCATCCAGCTCCATTAGACACTGCCCCTCACACCATACAGCTGTGCCCGCCAGCATTTGAATGTTCCACCCTGGTGGCAAGGCTCTGGCTTTCTACTCTATCAATGCCTCTCATTTGTGTAAACTTCTATCAGGTCTCTCCTCAACCTCCAGCCTACATGTCACAGTCAGACATAGTCTTGGGGTTAGGGCAGCTGAACAACGAGCTGGAGGAAAAAAACACAAAGTACTGGAAGAACTCAGCGGGTCAGGCAGGCAGCTTCCGTGGAAGGGAACAGACAGGTGACGTTTCGGGTCGGGACACTTCTTCAGGCTTATTGTAGAAGCGGGGGAGAAATTGGAAGAGAGGTAAGGGTGGAACAAGGCCTGGCAAGTGATAGGTGGATACAGGTGTGGGGGGTTTTGATGAGCGGATGGGTGGACAAAGACAGTGGAGTATGCAAGTAAAGAGCAACTAGAAACAGATTTTAGTGCACGCAGACTTTCATAGTGATACAGCACAGAAACAGGCCCTTCAGCACAACTCGTCCATGCTGACCAAGATGCCCCCTCTACTCTAGTCCCACACCTGCCCTCATTTAGCCCTTAACTCTATACATGTGCAGAGGAGATGGCTGAAGCAGGTTCAAGAACAACATGTTACAAAAAAATTGGGAGATACATGGATAGAAAAGGTGCAGTGGGGCCATTCTGTGGAAAGCGAACCAAAACGTCACACACGTGACCGGATGTCATCACATTAAAAAATGATTGTAAGAGATTAATCTTATTCATTGCTATTTTCCTACCTACAGAACTACAATACATGTCTGCTAAAGATATGACCATTCTAGCTTTTAAAAATTCAGTTTGTAAGATAAAACGGAGTTATGAAAAAAATACTTCCGTGTGATGTCACACACGTGACCAGCCCTGTTTGACCTCTGACCCTAAACATTGTCAGCATAACATTAAAATTTCACTTGATAAACTTTGAAAAAAAAGTCATATATAGTACAAAACAATATACTGTTATGCTTTCGGAATTAGAAGAGATGTATTCCACAATTTTTCATATTTTTAATCACACACATGACTAAGAATGGCCCAGTGGGATATGGGTCAAATGCAGGCAGACTCTAGTGTAAATGGGGCATCTTGGTCAGCATGGACAAGTTGGGCCAAAGTGACAGTTTCCATGCTGTATAACTCTACGACTATAATACGATGACCTCTATTGCAAGACAATTTGGATAAATGCATTTTCCTGCAGATAAAATAAAGTCTTGATGAGACCTCATCTGGAACAGTTGCTGCCTGACCCGCTGAGTTACTCCACCTTTGTGTCTATCTTCGGTTTAAACTAGCATCTGCAGTTCTTTCCTACATATATACTCCTTTGAGCTCTGCCATTCAGTGAAGGTCTGGCCTTGGTTTGACGTCCCAAAATGCACCATTCTCTGCATTAAACTCCATTAGCCATTCCCCAGTCCACGCAACCATCTAATCAAAAGCCTGCTGTAATTTTGTGATAGCCATCTTCCCATCAGTTGGTTCACCAACCTCCTAGTAGAAATCCTAGAGGATTCCAATACAAACCAACACGTCCAGTCTACAAACCTAGCCAGTTGTCCCACCAACTCAACGCACACAATATCCAAAACTTCACCGGACCCAGTCACCTATTCCACTGCAGCAGAGTGGTAGAGCCATGGTCTCAGAACACCAGAGACCCCGGTTCGATCCTGACCTCAGTTCTGGGCACCATGTTATGGGAAAGATGTTGTCAAGCTAGAAAGGGTTCAGAGAAGATTTACAAGTATTTTGCCAGGATTTGAGGGCCTGAGCTACAAGGAGCAGTCCTGATCCCGTCTTGGTAAGTCTCTTAAAGTTTACGTTTATTATTGCAGAGGTACAGTAAGAAGCTTTGTTTTGCACGCTATCCAATCAGATCAGATAATATCACACATAAATACAATCAAGCCAAACTCCAAGACAATAGGTTGAGCAAATGGGAAGACACAGAGTGCAGAATATAGTTCTCAGCATTCCAGTGACCGGGATGGACTAGATATGAATCGGACATTTCTCCCCATGGCCATGTGGGCTTCCTCTGGGATTTCTGATCCCTTCCCATGTCCTAGAGCCAAGCAGTTGGGTCAGACTGAAGAAAGTCCCAAACTGAAACATGACCTATCCATTTTCTCCAGAGATGCTGCCTGACCCGCTGAGTTACTCCAGCACTTTGTGTCTAATTTTGGACAGCTATAGAGATACGAAGAGTGTAGAGGACAATGGGCCAAACGTAGGCAAATAGGATTGGCCCAGTGTGCCAACTTGGTCGCCATGGACAAGGTGGGCCGAAGGGCCCGTCTCAATAGCCCTACGGAGGATTAGCGGAACTGATTGGCTGATGGTCCGTGCAGATGAAGGGCTGTTTCCATGCTGTGTCCCTAAACAAAATAAAAACTGCAGGAATCATTCGACAGGTCAGGCAGCATCCGTGGAAAGAAACAGTTACCGCTTCAGATCGACAGAAATGCTCCTCGGATTAAACCTGACGGACAGCATCGCCAATCCAGGCCGACCCCTGCAACACAGGCCAAGTGCTGTCACCAGGACAACGTGCTCTTAATGCCAAGATACGACTCTGTACTTTTATAAAACTTGATACTCGAAAGGCACAAGATGGCAGTGGAAATGTGCCTAGTCATACAGCGTGGAAAAAGGCCCTTCGGCACAACTTGCAAACACCGACCAACCACCAACACTAGTCCCAGCTGCCTGCGTTTGGCCCATATCCCTCTAAATCTGCCCTATCCATGTGCCTGTCTATATGTTTCCTAAACGTTGCGATAGTACTTCCTTCTCAACTACCTCCTCCTACAGCTCATTCCATACACCCACCATCCTTTGTGTGAAAAAAGTCACCTCTCATCTCGGGCTCCTATTTAATCTTTCTCCCCTCACCTTAAACCTATGTCCTCTGGTTCACGATTCCTCTACTCTGGGCAAGAGACACTGTGCGTCTACCTGATCTATTCCTCTCATGACACCTCTATAAGATCACCCCACATCCTCCCACACACAAAGGTACTGAATCCTAGCTGGCTCAGCCTCACCATACAGCTTCAGCCCTCAAGTCCTGGCAAAGTCCTTGTAAATATTCTCTGCACTCTTTCCAGCTTGACAACATCTTTCCTATGACATTGTGCCCGGAACGGGTGGCACAGTGGTAGAGTTGCTGCCTTACAGCGGCAGAGATTTGGGGTCGATCTGCCGACGGGCGCTGTCTGTACGGAGTTTGTACGTTGTCCCCGTAACTGCGTGGGTTTTCTCCGAGATCTTCGGTTTCCTCCCACACGCCAAAGACGTACAGGTTTTATGTTAATTGGTTTGTATACTTGGCATAAGTGTAAATTGTCTCCAGTGTGTGTCGGCTTGTGTTAATGTACGGGGATCGCTGGTCAGTGCGGACACGGTGGGCCAAATGGCCCGTTTCTGGGCTGTATCTCAAAACTAAACTAAACACAATACTCTAACTGCGACCTCACTAACGTCTTATATAACCTCAACCTGATCTCCCAACTTCTATACTCACATGGTGATTTGTCTACTGCCTCCATAAGGTCTGTTATTCTTACACTACAATTGTTGCACTCTACTTATTAATGTTTGTGCTTATGCATAGTATGATTTTACTGGACTGTATGTACAAAAAATTTCACGGGGCCGAAGACATGTGACAACTGATGATATGTGACAGGGAAATGTTTAGATGGTCCACCAAGCTCACATTGGTTCTTCCTGAGACCCGTCTAGTTATTCGGCCGGCAAAGTCGGCTATGGGAACAGATCTGCCGGCTCCGGTCGGGCCGGAGTTCCAGAGCCCTGGCCACAGGCGGCAAAACCTACCCGCCGATCGGCCGCAGAAGTCCCGATGAGGTCGAGATCGGCCACCTCACCCGGCTGAGTCGCACAATTTCAGGGGGACATCAGAGGGGGATTTCAAGTGTGCTCTCGTAATTTTGTCCAGATTAGAGGAGGCACTAAACCATCGGTTGCCAGTAAATCGGTGGTAGGACCTGTATTTACATTACGAGAAGTTTACATTGTGTAGACGAGAGGGAGACTGTTCCGAGAGGGAGTAAGGCCAATGACCAGAGGTGCAAAATTGTCAGAGGAATTGGGGGGCAAGAATTGCAGCAGGATCTTGATCAGTTGAGCAAGTGGGCTGATGAAAGGTCAATGGAGTTTAATGCGTGTGAGACGTTGAGTTTTGGGAATTCAAACCAGCGCAGGATCATCACAGTGAATGGCAGGGCTCTGGGGAGCGTTATAAACTAGAGAGATCCTGGAGTGTAAGTACATCGTTCCCCGAAAGTGGTATCACAGGTAGATAGGGTGATGAAGGAGGCTTTTAGTGTGCTGGTCTTAATCAGTCACGGTATTGAGTATAGAAGTTGGGATGTTGTGCTACAGTTGTACAAGATGTTGATGACTTTTGGACGCCCTACCATAGGAAGGATGTTAAGCTGAAAAGGATGCGAAGGGAGATTTATGAGGATGTTGCCAGGACTCGAGGGCCTGAGCTATAGGGAGAAGTTGAGTAGGCTAGGACTATATTTCTTGGAGCGCAGGAGGATGAGGGGGTGATGTATTAGATGTGTATAAAACCATGCAGGGAATAGGGTGAATGCAGAGTCTTTTATTCAGGGTAGAGGAAATCAGAAGCAGGGGCCATAGTTGAGGCATTTACCATAACAGCATTTAAAATACATTTGGCCAAGTACATGAATAGGAAGGGTTTAGAGCGATATGGGCCAAACCCGGGCAGGTGGGACTAGGGCAGATGCGCATGTTGGTCGGCATGGACAAGTTAGGCCAAAGGGCCTGTTTCTGTGCTGTATGGCCCTATGAATATTTGCATGCTCTAAAGTTTACTGCCTGTTTCTCTTTACACTAAGAGCTTGCATGCTCCACTGCCTTTGTCCTCCCATCAAAACCTCCCTCACCTGTACCCACCTATTGTTTGCCAGGCTTTGTCCTGTTCCCACCCAGCTTTCTTCCACCCCCCCCCCCCTCCCCCCAACAATCAGTCTGAAGAAGGGTTCTGACCCAAAACGTCACCTATTCATGTTCTCCAGAGCCGCTGTTTGTGTCTTTTTTTTTGTAAACCAGCATCTGCAGTTCCTTGCAACAATACTGTAGAATTCACTGTCTGTTAATCTTTACACTGAAAGTTTGCATGCTGTAGTTACACCATAAGAGAGCAGCAGAATTAGGCCATTCGGTCAAACAAGTCTACTGGCTGATCCATTTTCCCCTCTCAACCCCTGCCTTCTCCCCGTAACCTTTGACGCCTTTACTAATCAAGAACCTAGCAATCTCTGCTTTAAAAATACCCAATTACTTGGCCACCACAGCAGTCTGTGGAGATGAATTCAACAGATTTACAACCTTCTGGCTAAAGAAATTTCCTCCTTCAGTTTAGTTTATTATTGTCACGTGTATAGAGGTACAGTGAAACGCTTTTGTTTGTGTGCTACGCAGTGAAAGAAAAGACTATACATGAATAAAATCAGACTGCGGTGCACTGATAATATTTAATGCAACCACCTCCATTCTAAAGGTACATCCTTTTATTCTGAGGCTGTCTTGGGCTTCACTGACGTCTGTGGCAATGAATTCCACAGATTCGCCACCCTCTGACTAAATAAATTCCTCCTAATCTCCTTCCTAAAGGTACATCCTTTTATTCTGAGGCTATGACTGGTTCTAGACTCTCCCATTCCTGGAAACGTCCTTTCCACATCCACTCTATCTAGGCCTTTCATTATTCGAGTTCATTGCCTGCAAGGTATTGGTGGAAGCCGTAACGTTCAAGGGGAACGTAGATCAATGCATTAAAATAGATTGCAAGTTGCATGCAATCGAATAGATTACAGGCAAAGACGGTCTGAGCGGCCTTCTGTGCTGTCCGTTGCTAGGAAACTAAAGCAATCAACTCACTGCAGTGAGAGAGAATTGCAATGGATAGCATGCACGGGTTAAATAAACCAACGTGGACCAAGCGTAAGCGCTTCCCAATTAGGGAGCCCGGACTCACTGCTCCAGCCTCCCAAACAGACGCCGGGCGCCTGCGCAGCACCGAGCTCAGCGACAGACAAAAAAAATGGGAGCCTCAAAAAAAACAATCTTGGAGGAGAAAAAAAATAATCACTTTTCCTTAAATAAAAGCACAGGATGCAATGACAATGCAGCCGGATAGAGCTACCTGCCCTTTCACTTTGCATCTGATTATATCCTAACTGATTACCTTAAACCAAAATCACCCATAACAAACCTGAGATAATCAGTGAAATCATTTGGATTGTTCGCAGCAGTTGCGTTATTACATCGCATTTTTTTGGTTGCAAAATGCATGCTTTCCACCTCTTGATGTTTGCATTTTTTTAATCCCAGTTGCAGTGAAGAGAGAAAGAGCGATAGATAGTAATTGCTGAGGTTTCTCTTTATAAAAGAAAATATGCTCGGAAGAGGTAGTTGGAAATTAAATGTACTGAGAAGGGGAGGAAGGAATAAGGGCATAATGGAGAGAAATGGTGTGGAAAAGCTGCAAGGAGGCAGCTGCCCCGTAAAATGACACTGGAACTGTACGTGTGGATCTTGTACGCGTGGCAGTGTTTATATCCGATCATAACATAGCCAAGCCCAAATGGGGGAAAATGGCGACTGGCAAAGATTAAAGAGCCAAAAAAACACACACAAACACGCATATACGACCCCCTCTTCTGCAATTCCTCGTTATTGGTCGTTAGTACCTGTTATTTTGGGCTTTCTTCGTTTTGCCTTTCTTCCTGTTGAATTCGACATCGCAAGGCAACGTCGAGGCATAACCGTGCTCTGCTTCTGCAACCGAAAGAAAAGGAACAAACAAAAAAAAAACAATGAGAGTGCACACTAGATCTGACTGTAAATAGGTGGGATGCAGCTGTCTGCGACTGGTGTGGTTAAGAAGAAGTGGGGGTGGGGGAGGAGAGAATTCTGCAATCGCCTGTACCTCTCTCTCTTCTTTCGATGTACTCGGCTGCTTCCAGCAAGGTTTGAATGTTAAAAAATGCCATTGCTATATAAAAATATTTTTTTTTTGCGATGCTTCAAAAAAAATAAATTCTGCTCCTCTAATGCATGGGCATTGGAAATGGAGGGTGCAGAGGAGACTGTGGGTGAGTTGAGGGGGAGAGGAGACAAGTTTGTTGCAGCCGCTGGTACACTTCACCTCAACCTAGCATGATGACAAGCCCAGATGCATTGTGACGCACCGGCCGCCTTCCGTCCAATGGGGAGGCCCGCAGGCACAACAGTCGCGTTAGGTTGTGCCGGTCCTCCTCTCATTGGACGAGCACCGAGAAAAAAATGTATCAACAAGCGACCCGGCGCCGCCTCCCATTGGTAGCTGCGCCCTTGGCAACAGCGGCCGCACCTCCCATTGGCCGCTGCGCCCTTGGCAACAGCGGAGACGCCTCCCATTGGTCGTTGCGCCCTTGGCAACAGCGGCGCCGCGCCCGCCCGTTGGTGGGCCGACCTGCATATTAAGCAGGCGCACTCGGCGGCTATTGGCTGAGGGGTTTGCATGATAATGAGGTGGGCGGGGACAGGGTGTGTGTGTGTGTGTGTGTCTGTGGTATGTGTTTGTGTGTTTGTATGTGTGTTTGTATGTGTGTGATTATGCGTGTGTGTGTATGTGGGTGGGTATGTATGTGGGTGTGTGTAGGTATGTGGATGTGCGTGGGTGGGTGTGTTGTGTGTGTGGGTGGGTGTGTGCGTGTGTGGGTGGGTGTGTGAGTGTGTGTCTGGGTGGGTGTGTGGACGTGTGGGTTGGTGGGTGTGTGTGTACGTGGGTGTGGGTGTGTGGATGTGTGTGGGTGGATGTGTGTGGATGTGTGGGTTGGTGTGTGGGTGGGTGTGTGCGTGGGTGGGTGTGTGGGTGGGTGTGTGAGTGTGTGTCTGGGTGGGTGTGTGTGGGCGTGTGGGTTGGTGGGTGTGTGTGTGGGCGTGTGCGTGGGTGTGTGAGTGTATGTATGTGTGTGCGGGTGTGTGTATGTATGTGTGTGTGGGTGTGTGTGTATGTGGGTGTGTGAGTGTGTATGTATGTGTGTGTGGGTGGGTGTGTGTGGGTGGGTGTTGACTTAGCTCAGTGCCCGGGGATGGCTATGTGGTAGTCACTCACTCTCTCCCCTCCTCTCCCTCTCTGGGTTCTTGGTGTCCAGCCCCTTGCAATGTAATGCAATGCAAGCCATAGCGTGGTATGCAGCTTGGCCAACGTTGTCCAGGGCCTTCCAGGGGAATAAAGCTAAAGAATAATCCTTCAATATTGTCCCGCTGCAAGCTTGCACAGAAACCCATCTGTGGTACATCATTGCTAGACACAAAATGCTGGAGTAACTCAGCGGGACAGGCGGCATCTCTGGAGACAAAGAATGGGTGACCGTTCGGGTCTCTCCAGATACACAGCCTCGCCAACGGTCTGTCTTTTCGTCTTTTTTGTTATTTTTTGTGTGTTTTTAAATTATGTGTTATTGTTCTCTGGTTTGTTTTATGTGGGGGGTGGGGGGAGGGGGGCGGGGGAAACTTTATTTTTCAATCTCTTACCTTGCCAGAGATGCGATTGTTTTCCGGATCGTATCTCCGGTCGTTCTTGGCCTAACATCATGGAGCTGTCGGCCTTGCTCGTGACTGACTTTGAGCCCCACCACGGGGCCGTGGACTTACCATCGAAGCCTGCGATCCCTTGCCTGGGATCGACGCTCCAACCGCGGCCTGCGGATTTCACCATCGAGGAGCTCGCAGTCTCGGGTAGACACTGATGTCGGGAAGCTCCAAGCCGCAGAAGGTTCGACCAGCCCCGACCTGGTCCGATCGCCAGGCGCGAGTAAGCTGAGATCCCCTTGATGCAGGAGCTTGATCGCCCCGAGAACAAAGAAGGGAAGAAGCTCAAGCTTTTTTTGCCTTCCATCACAGTGAGGAATATGGGGGAGTCGCTGTGGTGGATGTTCATGTTAAAGATGTATTTGGGTGGCGTGTTGCTCATACAGTATGACTGTATGGCAAATCAAATTCCTCGTATGTTGCAAAATATACTTGGCTACTATTATGATTTTGTGTATATCTTCGGTGTAAACCAGCATCTGCAGTTCCTTCCTACAAATAAATATAAGGTCATAAGTGATAGGAGCAGAATTAGGCCATTTGGCCCACCAAGTCTACTCGCCATTCAATCATGGCTGATCTATCTCTCCCTCCTAACCCCATTCTCCTGCTTTCTTCCCGTAACCTTTGATATGGTAACTTACACCACACCTCATGATAAGCTGATCAGATTGATTACAAGTTACAGCATGGAATCAAGCCCTTTGACCCACAGAGTCCATGCTGACCATCGATCAACCATTCACACAAGTTTAGTTTAGATGAGAAGACGGGTCTCGACCCAAAACATCACCCATTCCCTCTATCCAGAGATGCTGCTTGTCCCGCTGAGTTACTCCAGCATTTTGTGTCTATCTAAGGTCGGTATGGGAATGGGAGGATGTGTTAAAGTGTTTAGCAACTGAGAGATCGCGTAGGCCCAGGTGGACTGAGTGGAGGTGTTTAGTTTAGTTTAGTTTAGACATATAGCATGGAAACAGGTTATTCGCCCACCGAGTCCATGCTGACACTATAATATTAGCTTGGCCAGCTAACAACCCAGCGGTATGAATATTGATTTCTCTAACTTCAAGTAAATATTGCATCCCCGCTCTCTCTGTCCCTCCCCTTCCCTAGTTGTTATACTAGTTTTACCGTCGTCCTGATTAATTTTACTGTTTGTATGCCTTGTTGCCACCTTCCACTCAGCCAACGATGAGGGGTAGATAAGGTAATATAGAGCTAGTGTGAATGGGTGATTGATGGTCAGCGTGGACTCAGTGGGTGGAAGGGCTTGTTTCCATGCTGAATCTCCAAACTAAACTTTGGCCCACAATGTCTGTGCTGAACATGAAAATGAGCACATAGAAACATAGAAAATAGGTGCAGGAGTAGGCCATTCGGCCATTCAATATGATCATGGCTGATCATCCAACTCAGTATCCTGTACCTGCCTTCTCTCCATACCCCCTGATCCCGCTAGCCACAAGGGCCACATCTAACTCCCTCTTAAATATAGCCAATGAACTGGCCTCAACTACCTTCTGTGGCAGAGAATTCCAGAGATTCACCACTCTCTGTGTGAAAAATGTTTTCCTCATCTCGGTCCTAAAAGATTTCCCCCTTATCCTTAAACTGTGACCCCTTGTTCTGGACTTCCCCAACATCGGGAACAATCTTCCTTATCTAGCCTGTCCAACCCCTTAAGAATTTTGTGAGTTTCTATAAGATCTCTCCTCAATCTTCTAAATTCTAGCGAGTACAAACCGAGTCTATCCAGTCTTTCTTCATATGAAAGTCCTGACATCCCAGGAATCAGTCTGGTGAACCTTCTCTGTACTACCTCTATGGCAAGAATGTCCTTCCTCAGATTAGGAGACCAAAACTGTACGCAATACTCCAGGTGTGGTCTCACCAAGACCCTGTACAACTGCAGTAGAACCTCCCTGCTCCTATACTCAAATCCTTTTGCTATGAGCACCTTCAGATTCAGGGACAGTTTCTTCCCAGATGTGTAAAAGGCAACTGAACCATCCTATTAACAACCAAAGAGTGGCCCTGACCTCCCATCTACCTCATGGGAGACCCTTGGACTATCTTTAAACAGACTTTACTAGACTTTATCTTGCACTAAATGTTATTCCCTTTATGCTGCATCTGTACACTGTGGACGGCTCGATTGTAATCCCATATAGTCTTTCTGCTGGGTAGTACGCAACACAAAAGCTTTTCATCGGTACACGTGACATAAACTAAACTGAGGGAAGCCAAGTCCAACCCTTATCTGCCTGCACATAATCAATATCGAAACGTACAATTGGGTTATGATTACATCATTGATCTTCAAAATTATTCCTCTATGGGAAACGGACATCACCAGTAATTCTGACATTTATTGTCTACCTTTATTTGCCCCTGAACTGAGGAAATAGAGTCAACCACATTACAGCATGGAAACAGGCCTTTCGGCCCACCACATCTATGCTGGCCAGCATACCTATCTACCAATCCCATGGCTGCATTAATCCCATATCCCTCCATGCTTTGCTTGTTCAAGTATCTGTCCAGACACTTCTTAGATGTTGTTACTATTCTCTGCCACCTTCAGTCATGGCACATGGGCACAGTACAGCCTGACTGGGCGGGCCGGAGGGCCTGTTTCCGCGCTCTATCTCCAAAGTCTACAGTCTGAAGCATCATTTGTAGAGCTGGTTGGGCACAAATTAGTTGCTGAGCCTCCCAACACTTGAATAGGCCTGTTGGCCCACAATGTCTGTGTCAAATATAATAAAATAATCTCCTCTGCCTGCAATGATCCATATCCCTCCATTCCCTGCATATCCATGTGCCTGTCTAAAAGTCTCTTAAACGTCACTAATGTATCTGCCTTCAGCACCATGTCTGGCAATGTGTTCCAGATACCCACCACTCTGTGCACAACTCCATTAAACTTTGTCCCTCTCACATTAAACCCATTCTCTCTAGTCTTTGACATTTCCACCCAGCAATTAATCTTCTTCTTCTTGCGAATGAAACATAAATAAACCAAAGGAGTAGTTAGATCTCAAGCCGGGTGTTGAGCAGCCAGGTTATTGTTTCTGCGTCAATGTCTGCCAGGCCCTGAGCTCCATTTGGTGGGTGGTAGAGCGGGCACCCAGAGATTACATGGTTGGCTGTCTGTTGTTCCGCATTCACAGGCTGGGCTCTGGCGGAGCCCCCATCTCCACATACTGGCATTGAAACGCCCAACCAAGCAATGAATCAATACCCACCAACAAAGAGATGGGGAACTGAATATTCACTTGGGTAACCATACTTGCACCTGAAACAAAACACATCTTCCAACTCCATCCACACCACACGCTGCCTCGGGAAAGCAGCCAACATAATCAAGGACCACTCACACCCCGGTCATTCCCTCCTCTCCCCTCTCCCGTCAGGCAGTAGATACAAATGCGTGAAAGCACGTCCCACCAGGAACAGCTTCGTCCCCGCTGTTATCAGACTACTGAGGTGCCATGCAATGGAGGCTTTCCCGCCCGAAGGCTCGTCAGTCGGCGGGACCAGGAGGGAGCTGGAGACGTCGGACACGAGGAGCAAGAGCCGGTAGGAATGTGAACCGGGGTAATGTCTCCAGTGCCTTCAAGGTCGGCTGCAGGAGGCACCCCTGGGACACAAAGATGGCCGGACGAGGCACGTCAGTTCACGGGAACTGCTCCAGTACATCAAGTGCGCGGGCCCACCGGACTTTGTACTTTGAATAATGGCGTCAAAAATGGCGGCGCCCATGTGTGTAATGTATGCAAAAATAATTTCACTATGCAGTTGCATATGTGGCAAATAAAGCACTATTGATTATTGACTGAACTGTCCTCTCATAAGCTAGAGTGTAGTCCCGATCTTCCAACCTACCTCATTGCTGACATTTTCACTTGAATCATGTATTGTCTTTCTGCTGACTGGATAGCACGCAATAAAAGCTTTTCACTGTGCCTTGGTACAAGTGACAATAATAAACTAAACTATAATTCTGCACTCTTGTATTGTTCTCTTTGACTGACCTGTTGTACTCGATAGTATGGTTTGATTGTACTTGTGTATTGTTTGATTTGACTGAAAAACGTGCAAAACGAAGATTTTCACTGTATCTCAGTAGTCTTTAGCCAGAGGGGGTTCGATCGCTCGTGTGTCAGACGATGTGGATCGCTGTTGGCTTCTGTCATCGTCCGACATGTTGACAGAATTGTCGCCCGACGCGTCACAGAGTGCATCGTGTCATCGTTTCCAGGGATCGCAGGAGGAGGCTTCTGTCATGATCCCCAGAGGGGGGTGAATCTGTGAAATTCATTGCCACAGAAGGCTGTGGAGACCAAGTCAATGGATATTTTTAAGGGGTGGAGATTGGTAGATTCTTGTTTAGTATGGGTGTCAGGGGTTACGGGGAGAAAGCAGGAGAATGGGGTTGCGAGGGAGAGATAGATCAGCCATGATTGAATGGCGGAGTGGACTTGATGGGCCTAATGGCCTAATTCTGCTCCTACAGTTACAGGTGACCACAATAAACTAACACAAAACCATTATATCAGTGTCCAACTATTGATAAAGTGTTGTGTTTTGAGACTGTTGAAACAGATTGCAGATGCTGGAAACTGGAGCAAAACACAAAATGTTGGAGGAACTCAACGGGTCAGGCAGCATCTCACAGGGTCAGAAAGTCATATTGTCATGTTTATAGTGAATGGAAAAAGGCCCTTCATCAACTTGCCCACGCCAACCAAGATGGCCTATCTCCACTAGTCCTACCTGCCCACGTTTGGCCCATATCCTGCTAAACCTGTCTGATCCATGTTCCTGTCCAAATGTCTTTTAAAGGAACTCAGTGGGTCAGGGAAGTTAGACAAAAATGCTAGAGAAACCTAGCGGGTGAGGCAGCATCTATGGAGAGAAGGAATAGGCGACATTTTGGGTAGAGACTCTTCTTCAGACTCTCCTCAGTCTGAAGAAGGGTCCTGACCCTCAACGTCATCTGTCCGTTTCCCTCCACAGATGCTGCCTGACCCGTTAAGTTCTGCCTGCACTCTGTGTCTTGCCCTCGTTTCCGATTGCCATCATTACGGACTCTCAGTCCAAGAACGAAGCAAAACTTTATAAATAACTCTGACTCATTTTGGTTTTGTTTTAAAACTGTGCGATCAGCAGTCAGTGGAGGAAATGTCTCACAAAATCTCACATGTCTGGAAACGGAGATCACTTGAAGTTTAGTAAGTCACTGATCAATAAAGTGCACCCATTGGACTTGACTTAGTACATGCGACTCTAGAAAGATCTTATATTGAATACAGTGGAACCAGGAGGCACAGGAACAGGCCATTCAGCCCACAATGTCCATTCTGAACGTGATGCCAAGATAGCCTAATCTCCTCTGCCTGCACGTGATCCACATCCCTCCGTTCCCTGCATATCCACCCGTCCAGATAAAAGTCCCTTAAATGTCTTGTACAGGGTGTTGGCTGCCTGGAATGTGCAGGTGGAGGCAGATATGATAGTGACATTTAAGAGGCTTTTAGATATGATCATGGATACGTAGGGAATGGGGGGATATGGACTGTTTTGCGCAAGATAGAGCATGCTCGTACACCCAGCACATCAGAAATACTGCGGGAGAATCGGAGAACCTGACGATTTTTTTCTGATGAAGGGATAAATCAAAATAAAAACCGTGGCACAGCTGGTGGAGCTGCTGCCTCACAGCGCCAGAGACACGGCTTGGATCCTGACCTCGGGCGCAGTCCTTATGGAGTTTGCTCATTCTCACTGTGACTGAAAGCCTGAAGAAGGATCCCGACCCAAAACGTCACCTATCCACGTTCTCCAGAGATGCTGCCTGACCTGCTGAGCTACTCCAGCATTTTGTGCCCTTGACAAAAAGCAGGATCTGCAGTTACTTGTTTCCCTCTGTGACCGTGTGGGTTTCCTCTGGATGCTCCAAATACTTCCCACATTCTAAAGACGTGCAGGTTTGAAGGGTAATTGGCCTCTGTAAATTGCCTCTAGTGTGTAGGCTGTGGATGAGCATGTGAGATAACTAGAGCCAGGATTTTGCCATAAATGTCATGTGCCTTTTCATGCCTTTTTTGATGATTTCACCAGGATAATGCCCTTTTCACGATCGAGTGCCTAAATCAACCTTTTTGCTGTTTTGCTAAAAGGTTGTGCTATTTTCTCTAGTTGTACTGTGATTACAATGATGTTTTATATGTTAACACGTTAATATTAATGTTATTATTAACGTGTTAACATAGTATAACACAAGTAAACCAGGGGCGCCACCGTCGGTCGTTCATTCATTCGTGGTTCAGTCTTCTCCAAGATCTATTTAAGAAAGAACTGCAGATGCTGGAAAAATCGAAGGTGGACAAAAAATGCTGGAGAACTTTGAGAACTTTAGCTATGTTTTGTATTTCTTCAAGATCTTTGTTAGCTAAAATCACTCTCTCACATTTTCCTTGTATGTCTTTACCTATATCGCCAGGAATTTTACAAATATCATCAGTTACTTTGTTGAAAACCTGCAAGTTATTCACTAATGTTTCGCCACGTTTCTCAAGGCAAGTGATAGCTTGTGGGAAGTTTGCAAAATTGGAAGCAGTAAGCACAAGATCGCGGTGGAGAGACATTTTCTGCATGATTTCACTAACGATCCTGACTGCAGCAGATTCTTCTTCTTCAAAATAGTTGATGATTTATTTTATCTTTTCATAATTTGCAGCATAGTAGAGTACAGCAGAGATCCATATACCCCACCTAGTCAAAATGGGCTAAGGAGGTAGCGGAATCTCGGGTGCCATTTCCTTGAACAACTGCACATGTGACGGTGCTTTGAGGAAGATTTTCTTGACATTGGAAAATAGGCAAACAACATTTGGGAACAAGCTACCTATGTGCTTGGCAATTCTATGAAGTCATTGAACTAAGCATGTGAAATGCAACATTTTGGGGAATAAAATGTTAAGAGCACGGGCAGCTTTTTTCATGTACGGAGCTGCATCAGTCACAAACAGAAGAACAGCAAGTGAAGATGTAAACAACTGAGCAATAGTTGAGCTATTATTCAATACTTCCGATGTCAACAAATACTCCTTTGATGGTTGACCTGCCTCCAGTGTACCGATTACCATATTGGCAACATATCTCCCCACAGCATCGGTTGTCTCGTCTATTGAGATCCATATTTTGTTGCATGCAACTTCATCTCTAATTTTCTGCACAACAATGTTGAAGTTGCTGTCAACATCATTTTTCCGTAATGATGACTCGCTTGGTATATGTTCCTCTGTGTATTTCTCTAAAAAACCTCTGAGAGATTTGGTTTCCAATTTACACAATGGAATTCCAGCATCAATGAATGCCTTGCATAGATCACTCGAAAACTCAGATTTGCGACTGGAGTCAGCAGTAAATTTAGTGAGGAGACAATCTTGGGTATTTCGCTTAGGTTAGTCTACACCCCAGTGGTATCAACATTGACTTCCCTAATTTTAGATAGCCCTTGCCTTCTCCCTCCTTCCCCTCCTCCTTCCCAGCTCTCCTTCTGGTCCTACTGTCTCCGCATCTTCCTTTCTTTTTCCCGTCCCGTCCCGCACCCCCCCCCCCCCCATCAGTCTGAAGAAGGGTCTCGATCTGAAACGTCATCCATTCCTTCTCTCCGTAAATGCTGCCTCACCCTCTGAGTTACTCCAGCTATTTTCTACCTTCGATTTTATCCAGCATCTGCAGTACTTTCTTACACACGCTGCTTGACCCGTTGTGTTACTCCAGCACTTGGTGTTCGACATTAACCCTCTCTCTCCCTTCCCCCCCCTCTCTCTCTCTCTTATTTTTCCTTTCCAAGGACTTTATTCAGCAATTGCATAATTACAGTGTACCAAAAGTACATAAACGTTCAATGGTTACAATACATCAAGCAGCTATTATAATACAATGGTGCAGTCATTATTAACAATGCTCTCGACCCCCCGCGGCGACCAGCGTTCTCGGAAGGCCTCCAGCATCCTCGTGGACACCGTGTGTTCCCTCGCCAGGGACACGCGTGCATGGACATAGGCATGCACTAGAGGCTCAGGCAGCCAACTCTAGCCTGACCATCGACCGCCCGCTGCCTGGACCCACGAATGGCCACCTTGGCCAGGCCCAGGAGCAAACCGACAGGGAGATCCCACCTTCCCGATCGGCCCTCCCCACTCCCTGCCTTGTGCCCAAACACCAGGATCGTGGGACTAAAATATAACCAGAACTTGAGGAGCAGCCCCTTCAGATATTAGTACAGGGACAGCAACCTCACACACTCCATATACACGTGGAACACGGTCTCTTCCTCGCCGCAGAAAATACAGGCAGGCGGCCGGATAGCGCTCTCTCTCTCTCTCTCTCTCTTCTTCCCTCCCTCTCCCTCTCCCTCTCCCTTTCCCTCTCCCTCTCTCTCTCGCTCTCATCGGCCAAATACCTCCAGCAGTTTCTGTTTTTATTCCAACAAGTCTTTTCCTTTCTGATTACGTTAGACAAAGACCATGCCTGTAAACTTGGTATGTGCTCCCGTGTCACTATTTGGGATAATAATACGTTTGCTGATATTTTCACAGTTATACGGCTTGGAAACTTGTCCATGCCAGCCAAGATGCCCATGTAATCAAGTCCCATTTGCCTGCAGTTTGTCCCATAACCTTTCCTATCCATGGACCTGTCTAAATATCTTTTAAATGCTGTTATAGTACCTGTCTGGACTATCTCCTCTGGCAGCCTGTTCCATACACCCACCCTCTGAGTAAAAACAGTTGTTCCTCAGGTTCCTATTAAACCTTTCCCCTCTCACCTTAAACCTTTGTTCACTGGTTCCTGATTCCTCTACTCTACATAAAAGACATTGTGCGTTCACCCTATCTATTCCCATCATGACTTTATAATACACCCCTCATCCTCCTGCACATCGAGGAATCAGGTACTAGCTTGCCCAACGTCCCCCTATAGCTCAGGCCCTCGAGTCCTGGAGTCCTGATGTTGGAACCTCAACCAACATCACAATAATCTAATAGTAAAGGGCATCATTTGTGGGTAAATGGTATGAAATCATGAGGAGAATCAGAGCAAGACGTCTCACCAAGAGGATGGGTGGAATCTGGACACATTCCCTGATGGGTGGTAGAGACTCTCACAACAATATCTAAATAAATATTTAAATCACCAAGGAACAGACCAAGTGCTACTATGTGTGATTAGTATAGCTGGGTACATGATCGTCAGCATGGACATGGTGGGCCGAAGGGCCTGTTTCAGTGCTGAGTTACAATTCTACTGCTGTTTCTGTTATTAGAGAGCGTATTCTGTAAACAAGTTGTATGCACCGAGGTACAGTGAAAAGCTTTGTTTTACATGCTATCCACACAGATACCACACATAGATACATTCAAGTCAAACTCAAGTACAATAGGTAGAGTAAAGGGGGAGATACAGAGTGCAGAATATAGTTCTCAGCAGTGTGGCACCTCAGTTCCATAGACAAAGTCCAATGTCCTCAATGGGGTAGAGGTGAATTGGACTGTACCCTAACTTATGGAAGGATTGTTCAGAATTGAAGAGGAGAAGCTGTTCCTGAGTCTGGTGGTGCGCGCTTTCAAGCTTCTGTACGTCCTGCCGAATGGGAGCAGAGAGAAGAGGGAATGACCAGGGTAGGATGAGGCACCATGAAGTGTAGATGGAGTCAATGGTGGGAAGTCTGCTCTGAATAATGGACTGGCCTACATCGACAACTGCAATTTCTTGTGGTCTTGAGCAGAGCTGTTCCCAAACCAATCAGTGATGCAATCCGACAATAGACACAAAAAGCTGGAGTAACTCGGCGGGACAGGCAGCATCTCTGTATAGAAGGAATGGACGACATTTCCGGTCGAGTCCCTTCTTCACAATGGTTTGGGATGAGTGAAACGAGAGATAGAGGCGGTGATGTGGGGAGATAAAGAACAATGAACGAAAGATATGCAAAAAAGTAATGATGATAAAGGAAACTTCTTAAGGAAAATTCTTAAGGAGTTGGACAGGCCGGATGCAGGAAGATTGTTCCCGATGTTGGGGAAGTCCAGAACAAGGGGTCACAGTTTAAGGATAAGGGGGAAATCTTTTAGGACCGAGATGAGGAAAACATTTTTCACACAGAAAGTGGTGAATCTCTGGAATTCTCTGCCACAGAAGGTAGTTGAGGCCAGTTCATTGGCTATATTTAAGAGGGAGTTAGATGTGGGATCAGGGGGTATGGAGAGAAGGCAGGTACAGGATACTGAGTTGGATGATCAGCCATGATCATATTGAATGGCGGTGCAGGCTCGAAGGGCCGAATGGCCTACTCCTGCACCTATTTTCTATGTTTCTATGAAACAGGCCATTGTTAGCTGTTTGTAGGGTGAAAATGAAAAGCTAGTGCAACTTGGGTGGGGGAGGGATAGAGAAAGAGGGAATGCCGGGGCTACCTGAAATGAGAGAAATCAATATTCATACCACTGGGCTGTAAGCTGCCAAAGCGAAATATGAGATGCTGTTCCTCCAATTTGCGTTTAGTCTCACTCTGACAATGGAGGAGACCGAGGACAGAAAGGTCTGTGTAGGAATGGAAAGGAGAATTAAAGTGTCCAGCAACCGGGAGATCAGGTAGGTTCAGGCGGGCTGAGCAAAGATTAGATTAGATTAGATTAGATTAGATTAGATTCGTTTTATTGTCATTCAGACCTTTCGGTCTGAACGAAATTTTGTTTCCCTGCAGTCATACATATAATTTTTAAAAATGGCAAAAACACACAATCAACACAAATTTAACATCCACCACAGTGAGTTCACCAAACACCTCCTCACTGTGGTGGAAGGCAAAATCTTAAAGTCTCTGTCTCTGTCTCTTCCCCCTTTGTTCTCCCTCTGCGCCGAGGCGACGGTTCAAACTCCGCGGGTGGTTGCTGCCTCCGCCACAACTCCAGGGCCGAGTCGGGTCTCCGCCGCTGAGCAAAGGTGTTCCGCGAAACGATCGCCCAGTCTGCGTTTGGCCTAGCCGATGTATACACATTTCATTTGCAACACGACAATATTCTTTCTATGGTGCATCTGTAGAAGTTTGTCGGAGTCATTGGAGACATGTAGACTTTTCTCAGTCTCCTCAGGAAGTAGAGGACAGCACAGTGGTGCAGCGACTGAGTTGCTGTCTTACAGCGCCAGAGACCCGGGTTCAATCCTGACTATGGATGCTGTCTGTACAGAGTTTGTGACCACGTGGGTTTTCTCCTGGTGCCCCAGTTTCCTTCCACGTACAAAAGACGTGCAGGTTAGTCGGTTAATTTGCTTCTATAAACTGTCCCTAGTGTGTGGGTTAGAACGAGTGCATGGGTGATCGCCGGTCAGCACGGACTCAGTGGGCCGAAGGACCTGTTTCCACGCTGTATCTCTAAACGTGTGGAGTACCGCAAGGTTCGATCTTAGGGCCCTCTTTATTCAACATCTACATGCTCCCACTAGGGCAAATCATGCGAAATAATAATATTGACCACCACTGCTATGCCGATGACACTCAAATCTATGTAGGGCTATCACCAAATGACTATCGCCCCATAGATCTGTTGTGCCAGTGCATTGAGCAAGTCAAAGACTGGATGTGCCAAAATTTTCTCCAACTAAATAAGGACAAAACGGAGATAATTGTTTTTGGTGCTAAAAAAGAAAGGCTTAAAGTAACCCAACACCTTCACTCTCTGTCCCTGAAAACTTCAAACAAAGCCAGAAATCTTGGGGTCATTATGGATTCAGATTTAAATTTCGACAGTCACATCAAATCAGTAACAAAATCGGCCTACTATCACCTCAAAAACATAGCAAGATTAAGAGGACTCATGTCAGCTCAAGACTTAGAAAAACTTGTACATGCCTTTATTAATAGTAGGCTAGATTATTGTAACGGTCTCCTTGCAGGTCTTCCAAAAAAAACTGTCAGGCAGCTACAGCTTGTTCAGAATGCTGTTGCTAGAGTTCTAACAAAGACCAAAAAATTTGAGCATATTACACCAATTCTTAAATCCTTACATTGGCTCCCTGTATGTCAGAGAATTGATTTTAAAATCCTGCTGCTCACCTATAAATCACTACATGGTTTAGGGCCAAAGTATATCGCTGACATGCTTCCACTATATAAGCCTTCTAGACCGCTAAGATCTTCTGAAACCAATCTGCTAGTGATTCCCAGAGTAAATACAAAACATGGGAAAGCAGGATTTAGTTACTATGCAACAAATAGCTGGAATAAACTTCCTGAAGATTTAAGACTTGCCTCAACTTTGACCACTTTTAAAACAAGACTGAAAACTTTTATGTTTACTTTAGCTTTCAGCTAAATCTTAACTACATTGCACTTTTGCACTTTTTATAATGCATTTTTAACTTTGCTTTTCTTTTCTTTTAATTCTTCTATTTTATTTCATTTTATTATTTCATTTATTGTATGACATGTTTTTATGTGAAGCACTTTGAGTCTGCCTCGTGTATGAAATGTGCTATATAAATAAAGTTGCCTTGCCTAGCCTAAATGTGTCGGTGGGCCTTCTTGGCTGTCACATCGTACAACATTGGTGATGGTCATTTGTACGTAATCACTTGTTGGAGTTTCTTGATGAAGTGCCAGAGATGGCTGATGAGGGGGATGTGATTGATGTGATGTGTAGATGCTCCTGAGGTGTTTGCTGCTGGGCCACACGCTGGGCTTGTCATGAAGACTGCAGCAGAGTGGTTAGACTGCTGGCTAAGTGACAGGAAGCTGAAGGATCTTGTGAAGAACAGGAAGAGATGCATCGAGGCTCCCCAGTTTTCCCACTAACCAACCGTGAAGGTGGCAGGTGGTGCAGCTGGTAGAGCCGCTGCCTCACAGAGCCAGAGACACAGGTTCAATCCTGACCTCGGACACTGTCTGTGTGTGTGTGGAGTTTGCACGTTCTCCCTGTGACTGCGTGGGTTTCCTCTGGGTGCTCCGGTTTCCTCCCACCTCCCAAAGATGTGCGGGTTCATAGGTCAATTGTTCCTCTGTAAATTGGTCAATGTGTGTCGGGAGTGGATGCGGAAGTGAGATAGCACACTGTAGAACTAGTGTGAACGGGTGATGGATGGTCCGCAGGCATGGACCCGGTGGGCCGAAGGGTCAGTTTCCATGCTGTATCTTTAGATCAATCAATTCTATCAAAAAAACAACAATATAAGCCAGGTGATAATGAGATGAGGAGGGACAAGATGAATCCCTGTTATAGACACGAGGAACTTAATATGCTGGTTTACAAGAAAAAAGCAGAGTGCTGGAGTAACTCAGCGGGTCAGGCAGCCTCTCAGGAGAACATGGATAGGTTTAATTCTAGGTCAGGACCTTTCATCAGACGTCACCTATCCATGTCCTTCTGGGATGCTGCCTGATCCACTGAGTTACTCCAGCACATTGTGTCTTGTTTTGAATTCCTGATATACTGGGTAACATGTTGAAGTGTGGTTACTTTTTATTGCCAGAGTGAACTCAGCTATAGCTAATCTCTTCGAGTTCCGACCAGCATTTCAAAACTCTTTTTAAGGTGAGAGGGGGAAAGTTTAAAGGAGATGTGCAGGGACAGTTTTGTTACACAGAGGGAGGGAGGTGTGTGCCTGGAACACAATGCCAGGGTTGGTGGTTGAAACAGATACAATTGTGGCATTTAAGAGGCTTTTAGATAGGCAAAAAGATATGCAGGGAATAGAGAAATATGGATCCCAGGCAGACAGAGGAGATTAGTTTAACTTGGCATCATGTTCGGCAAAGAAATTGTGGATCGAAGGGCCTGTTCCTGTGTTGTACTGTTCTACACAAGACCTTTCTACCGTTGCATGTGCTAAGTTAAGTCCAAGCATATTTACTGCAGATGCTGGTTTATACCAAAGATAGACATAAAGTGTTGGAGTAACTCATCAGGTCGGGCAGCATCTCTGGAGAAGAAGGATAGGTGACTTTTTGGGTCAGGACCGTACAATCAGTCTGAAGAAGGGTCCCGACCCAAAACCTCACCCATGCTTTCTCTCCAGAGATGCTGCCAGACCTGCTGAGTTACTCCAGCACTTTGTGTCTATCATCTGTACTGTTCTATGGTCTATTTAGTATTGCTATTGGTTTTGGTTCATTATTACTCTCACGTGTACAGTGAAAAACTTTGCCTACATGCTATCCAGTCAAATCATACTGGACATACGTACAGTCAAGCCATACAGAAGTACAACAGGTAGTGCAAAGAGGAAAATACCAGTGCGTAGAATATAGTGTTACAGCATTAAAATGTTACAATAACAGAGAAAGTGCAGGGAATAAAAGTGTAAGGGCTGCAATCAGGTAGGTTGGGAGATTGGGACTACATTCTAACTTATAGGAAGACCGTTCAGTAGTCTGATAACAGCGGGGATGAAGCTGTTCCTGAAATTGGTGGTATGTGATTTCAAGCTTTCGTATCTTATTCTTGTATCTATATTTAAGCTGCACACTCCCAGCTGCTTATCCCAGAAATCCTTCCACATGTGTTTCTGAATTGCTCTTTCTGTTTGCTCGTGGTGTTTGCTGCTTCAGTGTAAGGAGTGAAGGTCTTGCTTGTGCTGAATTAACAGACGCACCCTTCCAAACTGGGGTGAGCTTCCCCTGGAGTTACTGCACTGCCCTTTCACCCCACAGTATGTTATGATTGATGCATACTTATCCCAGTGTCCTATCCATCTTAAAACTGCTCGAGCCCAGAGATAGCACAGGTTCAACGGGCAGAGTGACACGTGTGATACGTGACTGGGAGAGCCATGCAAATTTAAGATTTTGCAGGACCCATAAATCCCAGGGCAAAGTTTGCTTATCTGAAAATCAATGCCTGGATAAAGGTGCTATTAACTTTCCAGTTATAACTATGTGCGGTTCCAGTCAAGGAGTTCAAAGTCAATCCCTTCCACATCTCTGGTTGAAGCTGAATGTTAGTGGAACCTGGATTACAGCATTAATCCCCCGTAAACCATTTAAACAATGTCAGGAGAAAATTGGCAAAAGTACCATAGGTTTTTATAGAAATTTTCTCCGGTCAGCGTTGTTGCCTGATCATCAGGTCACGTTGAGTTTATCACCACCTTCACAAGTGCGTGAAGACATGTCCGCTTACAATGGGCCTCGTCTAGGATTTGATCAACGTTGTCTGTCCATTCACTTAATGATAACTGAAGGAGGAAGGGTCAGTGGGTCAGGCAGCATCTGTGGAGGGAATGGATGTAGTCACAAGATTAAGAGGACAGAATTGGGGGCGGCAAGGTGATGCTGCTGGTACAGCTGATGCCTCACGGCCCCAGAGAGGTTTTACAGGATCCGAGAGTCTAGGATTAGGGTCAGAGACCTTTTATATCCCTTTAGGAGAGATAACATATAACATACGCTGGATATAATTATTATAACATATACTGTTAGAAGAGATGATCAAAAACACATGGAGGCAAGAGGGAATTAAGAACTCTCTTGGAAAACAGAATTTTGTATTGTAGTTAGTTTTATTTTAGTTTAGTTTATTGTCATGTATTTATTTTTTTTAGTTTAGAGATACAGAGTGGAAACAGGCCCTTTGGTCCACCGTGTCTGCACCAACCAGCGATCCCGCACATTAACACTAACTGCACAGACTAGGGACAGTTTTACATTTATACATTTATAACAAGCCAATTAACCTACAAACTTGTCCCTCTTCTCAGCCTCATGCGTTACGAGGAATTAAATCTTACCCTGTGCAATCTCTTTAGTTTAGTTCAATTCAGTTTAGTTTAGTTTAGTTTAGAGATACAGCGCGGAAACAGGCCCTTTGGCCCACCGAGTCCATGCAAACAACGATCCCCATACACTAAGTGTCCTACACACTAGGGACAATTTACAATTTTGGAGCGTGGGACGAAACCAAACTGTAAACGAAAACCGGCACAGGTCATGGGTAGAACATACAAACTCCATACAGACAAGCCCCCGTATTCAGGGTAGAACCCAGGTCTCCTGCGCTGTAAGGCAGCAGCTCTACTGCTATACCACCATCACGTCCACTTCCATATTCTGGAACCGTTTCTTCCCAGCTACTATCAGGCAACATCCTACCACAACGAGAGCTGTCCTGAACTACTATCTCAGACTATCTTTGATCGGACTTTACTAGCTTTATCTTATACTAAACAGTAGTCCCTTATAATGTGTGAATGGCTCGATTGTAATCATGTAAAGTCTTTCCGCTGACTGGATAGCATGCAACAAAAACGTTTTACTGTACCGCGGTACAAGGGACATTAACCGACATGAACTGAGTGAACACAGCAAGTCAGGCAGCATCTGCGGTGGGGGGCGTTAACAAATGATCAACATCCTGGCTCGAAACACTACATCAGGGCCCACAGATGCTGCCTGACCCATTACGGGACCCGTTGCCTCAAGATCACTGGCTCAGCGAAAACCATCAAAATCCCTACACCACTGATAGTGAGTGAGTGAGTGAGTGAGTGAGTGAGTGAGTGAGTGAGTGAGTGAGTGAGTGAGTGAGTGAGTGAGTGAGTGAGTGAGTGAGTGAGTGAGTGAATGATAGACCCTATGGTGGACATTGCCCGGTCCATTACGGGTACTGACCTCCCACCGTCAAAGGGATCTACAGGAGGCACTGCCTCTAAAATGCAGTCAGCATCATCAGAGTCACCACCATGGCCACGCTCTCATGTCACTCCTGCCATCAGGAAGAAGGTCCAGGAGCCTGAGAACCATGACCACCAGGTGCAAGAACGGCTTCTTCCCATCAACTATCAGGCTCTTGAACGACCCTGCGCATGCTCACACACACATACAGATACACACAGATACAAACTCATGCACACATACAATCACAAACACACACCTACACATAGATACAAACACACACACACACACATACTCACAAACACACATATATACACACAATACACAACAAAAATTGACAATGGATAGACACAAAAAGCTGGAGTGACTCAGTGGGTCAGGCCGCATCTCTGGAGAAAAAGGAAGCTGCCTGACGTCTGAAGAAGGGTCTCGATCCAAAATGTCACCTAATCCTTTTCTCCAGCGATGCTGCCTGACCCGCTGAGTTCCTCCAGCACTTTGTGTTTTTTCGCTGAAGATTCTAGCATATCCAGTTCCTTGTGTCTCCATAATCGACAGTTTATTGTCTCACTGCTTATTGTGCAGGTATTTGTTGTGTTGTTGCACAAATGTGAAGCTGCAGCGAGTGGAAATCTCATTGATCCTATCGCTAGGGTTGTCAACTGCCCCGTATTAGCCAGGACATCCCGTATATATTTGGCTAAATTGGTTTGTCCCATGCGGGACCGCCCTTGTCCCGCGTTTGACCGCTACTACTCGGGTCGAGGGGACTGTCGGGTCGGAGCGCTGCGTCCAGCCCAGCCTCACTCGCCCCGACGTAATGCAGCCCATGGAGTGCAGCAGCAGTGCCTCACCCGTGGCCCCGTTGGTCGGCAGCCCAGACAGCTGTCCGACCTTCGGACTTTCGCTTACCGCCAACACCACCACCCCTCCTTCTCATCGCCGATCATTGGTTCATGAGTTGGATGGGGGCCGGACTTTGCGCGCGATGTCGCATGGCCTGGGCTAAAAAACTCATCAGCCGGCTGGGCTTTGTGTGCAGTCCAGCACCCGGGCCAACTCATCATTCACCCAACAACGGCCGAGTCGGTCAACTAATTGCCGTTGGGAATCTGCCCCTTATTTTGATCTTTTGTCCCTTATTTGGGAGTGAGAAAGTTGGCAACCCTACCTGTCGCTGTTCATATGACCACTAAACACTTGACATTTGACAACATTCACCCTGCATTTCAACAGTCACAGGACAAACTGGTCACTGCCAGACTTGATCTAGTAGGAGAGAGAAACTGAAGGGAATCCACTTTAGTCAGAAAATGGTGTTGGGTAAACTGTTAGGACTGAATAGACAATAGGTGCAGGAGTAGGCCATTCGGCCCTTCGAGCCAACATCGCCATTCAATGTGATCATGGTTGATCATCCCCAGAGTTAGCACAGACAGGATGGGCTGAATATTTCACCCCCGGGTTACAAATATACAAAACAGTTCATAACTTTCCAATGTAAAATGTAATATGTTCTTCCTCTTTAAAAAATTGTTAAAGTATTTCCCCTCTCTCTCTCGCTCTCTCTCACCCTCTGTCTCTCTCTGCTTTCCCCTTTCTGTCTCTTTCTCTTGCTTTCTCCCTCTCTTTCTCCCCATCTCTCTCTCTCTCCCCTTCACACCCTCTCTTACTCTCCTTCCTTCTGTCTTTCCCTCCATTTGTCTCTCCCTCTCCCTCTCCATCTCTGTCTCCATCTCTGTCTCCACCCCCTCTCTCTCCTCTCCCTCCCTCTCCCTCCCCACTGCAGATGTCAGCAGAAGGGGAGACTGGTGGGATGTTGAGTGGAGATTTTGGGGTTTTGGACTCTTGCCCAGCTTCCCGGGACAGGTGATGACCTGGGGCCGGGGGTCAGACACGGAGCACGTGTGGGGTGAGGGAGTGGGGTGAGGGTGTTGTTGAAAAGGTGGGGTGAGGGTGAGGGAAGGTGAGGGTGTGGGTGTAGGTGAGGGGAGGTGAGGGTGTGGGTGAGGGGGTTGGTGAGGTGAGGGTGAGGGTAGGGAGTGGGTGTGAGGGGGTGGGTGAGTGAGGGTCTGGGTGAGGGTTTGGGTAGGTGAGGCGGTGGGTGGTTGAGGAAGTGGGTGATGGGGGTGAATGAGGGGGTGAGTAGGTGAGGGGGTGAGTGAGGGGGTGGGTGAGAGGGTGGGTGAGGGGGTGGGTGAGAGGGCGAGTAGGTGAGGGGGTGGGTGAGGGGGGTGGTGGGTGAGAGTGTAGGTGAGTTGGTGCCGTCACCCCTGGTCCCACCACCCACACTCTCCCATGTCTCCTGCAGCAGATGTAGAGCAGATCCCGACGTCCCGGCCCAGCTCCGAGCCTGGGACAGCGCTGACCTTCTCACCCTGGGCGTGCCCGTTCTGGAATGTTCCAGATGGCGGGCCGGCAGACTCCGCCAGGTCCCAGGATGCTCGTTCTTCCTCAGATGTGCCGGCAGCTTCCTACGTTGCATTTCCTCCCCCTCCTCTGCCCTGATCCGGCCACAGGGTTACTGCCGGTCAACTCCCTGCAGCTCTCTCCTCTCAGCCAGAGACTCACACTGCTGGGAAACAGGCCCTTCAGCCCAACCCACCCATGCCAACCCATCTACGCTACACCTATTTACCCACGTTAGACCCATATAGAGAGTGGAAACAGGCCCAACTTGCCCACAGCGACCAACATGTCCTAGCTATACTAGTCCCACCTGACTGCGTTTGGACCATATCCCTTTTCTATCCATGTACCTGTCCAAATGTGTTTTAAATATTGCTATAGTACCTGCCTCAGCTACCCCCCCCAGGCAGCTTGTTCTATATACCCACCACCTTCTGTGCAAAAAAGCTGCCCCTCAGGTTCCCATTAAATGTTTGCCCTCTCACCTTAAACCTAGGGTGCTGCCTGATTCACCGCTAACCCATTGCAGACATTGGGCTTTGTTTATAGAACTGGTGGGCTACAATGCTGAGAACTACATTCTTCACTGGATCTTTCCCTTTGCTCTACCTATTGTACTTGACTTTCAATTGATTGTACTTATGTTTGATTGCATTATATTTGACTGTATAACATAACATTGTATAATGTTAATACAATTATCAGATGATATTATCTGATAATATCAGATCATATTTTCTGATCCATTTGGAAAGTACGCATAAACCAAGCTTGTCACTCTACCGTGGTACAATAATAACACAAAACTTATCCTATCCATGTACCTGTCCACAGGTGAATAAGGTGGACAAGAGGGCTTTGGGTACATTGGCCTTCATCAGTCAGGGTATTGAGCATAGGGGCAATAGACAATAGACAATAGGTGCAGGAGTAGGCCATTCGGCCCTTCGAGCCAGCACCGCCATTCAATGTGATCATGGCTGATCATCCCCAATCCTGCCTTCTCCCCATATCCCCTGACTCCGCTATTTTTAAGAGCCCTATCCAGCTCTTTCTTGAAAGCATCCAGAGAACCGGCCTCCACCGCCCTCTGAGGCAGAGGGGCGTTATGTTACTGCTGTCCACAATTTTGCTGAGGTCACATTTGGAGTATTGTATTCAGTTTTGGTCACCCTGCTACAGGAGGGATGTCATTAAGCTGGAAAGATTGCAGAGAGGATTTATGTCCAGGATGTGAAGACGGAAGACCAGCCTGGAAGGCCCGGCTCGCCCGCCCAGGGTGGAAGGAACTGGACAGCGGCAGGGAGTGCACTACATCAAGGGTGGAGTGGGCCGCTGGAGACCCTGCGGCAGTCTGGGGCTCTGCTGAGCTGGGTGCTGCTCCAAGAGGCCGAGCGCGTGGACCGCATGCGGCAGAGTGGTGGAGCAGCGGCAGAGGACACCAACGGCCACTCTTAGCCAGGCCAACCCCGCTATGCTGCCGGGACAATGGGCCTCTATGGCCAGGCCAAGAACTCTGCACTTACAACAACTGAGACTTGTAAATGGTGCCAAGAGACGGGAAAATCTATATATTACCTCAGCGTACTGCACTCTCAGTGTACGACATTTGGACTGTATCTGAGATACTTATCTAAGATGTATCTAAGCGCTTATGTACAATGATACATGTCCTGAACTGTGTACAGAAATGAATCTCACTGCACCTTGGTACATGTGACAATAAAGTACCATCTGCTCGTAGTTGGCCCATATCCCTCCAACCTTTCCTATCCATGTACCTGTCCAAAATGTGGTTTAATTGTTGCTATAATACCCCCATGTTATGGGAGGAACATTCAGAATCTGATACCAGTCGGGAGAAGCTGCTCCTGAATCTGATGGCACGCACTTTAAAACTTTTATATCTTCTGCCTGATAAGAGTGGGTTAGGGTCAAATGTGGGCAAATGGGACTAGGTGAGATGGGGCATGGATAAGTTGGGCCAAGGGGCCTGTTTCCATGCTGTATGACTCTCAATGAATTTAGGGAGTAAATGTACGAAGCTGTATAAACACTGAGTCGTCCAACTTCGTATATAAGTTCTTTATTAGCATAAACATAGAGAGCGAATACACATGACTGTTGTAGGTTCAAGCTCGAAGATGAATCTGAAGAATAGCCGAACCGGCACACGAGATGACGTAGCTGAAACCCGAACTGGATCACGTATCCGGTGTACATCAGTAACCAGACGTGGATCAAATCAGCTAATAGTGATTGATCTACAGTAAAGATATTGACTCTTTGGGGGAGGTCCTCTAGATTATTAAAGCCATTTCTTGCTGTTATGAACCGCAGTCTTTTCATGAATCGGGGAATGGCGATAAACTCTTTGTACTGGCAGGATAATTAGAGGAAGCAGCTTTGAATATTCAGGGAGGGTTTTCTTTGCACATCCTAAAATAGACTGAGAAAGGTCAGTGGGAGCGGATTCAGTGATCTTCAAATGTTGCTTGATAGTCCTTTTACATAAACAATAATCGTCATGGCTATTGAGGTCATCAAGGTCGAGGATGATGGTCTATGTTCTGTTGCTTTTATGGACTCTCAGGTGGCTTATGAGTCCAATCCTGGGTTTGAAAGTTCTTCAGCATTCAGGACAGGTAACTCCAGATGGCAGATCGGACTTTGGTTGTTGCTGCCTCTCTTTCCGTTTTCTCCTCTTTTCTTCTAATTCTGCGCATCTGTTGGCTTCGAAGGTCGCTGTTCCTTCTTGGATGATGGTTCGCCAGAGTTTCCTGTCCTTGGCATTGGTTTCCCAATTGTCGATGTCGATTTCACATTTCTTCATGCTGGCTTTTAAGACGCCTTTGAATCTCTTCTTTTGTCCGCCTCTTTTATGTTTGCCTTCTTTAAGCTGGGAGTAGAAGGTTTGCTTTGGTAGACGCTCGTCATCCATCTGAACAACATGATCGACCCATCTTAGTTGGTTCTTGATGACGAAGGCTTCGATGCTAGATGTTTTTGCTTCATTCAGCACGTTGACGTTGGTTCCTCGGTCTTCCCAACTGATATTTGGTGCCTCGAAGACATTGTTGATGGAACTTTTCAAGTGTTTTCAGATGTCGTCAGTATGTTGTACAGGTTTCTGATGCATACAGGAGCATTGGAATCACCACTGCCTTGTACACTAACATTCTGGTGTCTGTTCGGATGTCACGAATTTGAAAGACTTTCGTTAGAAGACGTCCAAAAGCTGATCCAGTACACTTAAGACGATGTTGGATCTAGTCATCAAGGTCGACATTGGAGGAGACGTGACTTCCAAGGTACAGAAAGTGATCCACATTTTCCAGGATTGTTTCACCAAGTTGAAGTGATGGTTCTTTCCGATTTGTCTCAGTTGGTGACGATTGGTGGATAACCTGAGTCTTCTTGGAGTTGATGGTAAGTCCAAGTTTCGTGTGTGCACTGTTGAAGGCAGTCAGGATCTGCTGCAGATGATTTTCTGAGAGAACTGCAACACGGTTGTCGTCTGCGTATTGGAACTCGATAAGGGAGCTCATAGATGTCTTAGTTTTGGACTTGAAACGGGCAAGATTGAAAAGTCTGCCATGTCTTCTGTAAACGGTTTCGATTCCTGGAGGTAGGTTGTCCTGGATGATGAACAGTGTTGGGGCAATCACGCATCCCTGCTTCACTCCCGATCTGATTTGAAATGGCAGTAATACAACAAACCATCGGTTGTGGAGAGAACAAGGAACTGCAGATGCTGGAATCTTCAATAAAAAACAAAGTGTTGGAGAAACTCAGCGGGTCAGGCAGCATCTGTGGAGGGAATGGACAGACAACATGTTGGGTTGGGACCTTTTTGCCCTTTTTAAAAAGAGAGCACAGGAACGATGGAGCGAATGACCTCCTTCACCACTGTGCTTTTCTCTTCAGATCTTTAGGTTTGCCACGATCTGCACCGTATGATGTGGCCACTAGGTGCCGCCCTCTACCACCAATGTAACTCTGCTACTGGCCAGAGTCAAGAGTGTTCAATTGTCATTGGTACTATTTTTACTTGCAGCAGCTTTACAGGCCTGTAAACACTATAACACACAAATAATATATAATATATAAACAAAAATTCAATAAATTAATAACCCCAGTAATGGTGAAAAATAACCTTCAATGGTTTCGTTATTTTCACGTGTACCAGTGAAATACTTTTTTTGCACACAGCTCAGCAAGACTTTCCCTGCACTGGTCCGGGCAGTGTTCACCACTTTCTGTAATCTCCTTCATTCCTGGGCGTTCGAGTTGCCGAACCAAGCCATGAAGCAACCAGTCAAAGTGCTCTCTACCATCCACCTGTAGTGGTTCAAGGGGTGTATTCGTCGACATCCCACATCTCCTCAATCTTCCACAGAAGTAGAGGCGTCGATGAGCTTTCTTTGTGGTTGCATCAATGTGCTGGGTTAAGGACAGATCTTCAGGAGTTGATGACTCCCTCCACCACCAACCCGTTGATGAAGACTGATTTGCGGATCCTCCGTCTTCCTCTTCAAAAGTCAACAATCAGTTCCTTGCTTTGGCTGACGTTGAGAGATTGGTTGTTTTTCTGGCATCATTCTGTCAGTCTATCCATCTCCCTCCTATACTCTGACTCGTCGACATCTGTAATTCGTCCAACAACGGTGGTGTTGATGGTGAATGTAAAGATAGAGTTGGAACTGTGTCCGGCTACGCAGTCGTGGGTATAGAGTGAGTAGAGCAGAGGGCTGAGCACCACAAGCCACTCAATACCAGTGGAAGGGTGGGGTAGATCCAGCACTGCTTGCCCAGGGACCGTGATGTCTCTCCCAGTGTTATTCCTCCCAGTGGCAGCTGCTATACCATAATGGCGACAGCAGCTGGTAAGGA
This sequence comes from Amblyraja radiata, assembly GCF_010909765.2. Classification (NCBI taxonomy): domain Eukaryota; kingdom Metazoa; phylum Chordata; class Chondrichthyes; order Rajiformes; family Rajidae; genus Amblyraja; species Amblyraja radiata. Next base: position 94,754,989 of record NC_045958.1, on the reverse strand, counting down.
TCCCAACACAGGTTGAGCTGTCATCAAGAGAGAATGCATCAACATTCACTAAACTATCAGTAATACCGTTAAAATAAAAATAATGAATCAGCTAAGGTGTTTTATTTTTAAAATAGGGACCTAACAGAGGGGAGCGGGTTGAATTTGGAATGAGAACCAAAATGCTGGAGCAACTCAATGGGTCAGACAGCATCTGTGGAGGGAAATGGACAGATAACACTTCGTATCAGGACCCTTCTTCAGATTGATGGAGTGGAGAGTGGGGGGAAGAAAGCTGGAAAGGAGAGGTGGAGGCAGGGCAAAGACTGCCTCCAGACTTGTGAGGCAGCAGTTCTACCCGCTGCGCCACCGCTCCGCCCCAAGACGAAAGAGATGAAGATGAAGCAAGCGTCAACGCTTGTGCCCAAATTAATTAGTCTTTCATTGGCTTCACATGAAGGCAATTAGCCGTAGAGTACCAAGGATGTTGTTGACGACAGATGGCACAATGGGCTAAGTGTTTGGCTGGTGACCGGAAGGTGGCCGGTTCGAATCCCGCTTGGAGTGCATACTGTCGTTGTGTCCTTGGGCAAGGCACTTCACCCACCTTTGCCTGTGTGTGAATGTGTGTGAATGTGTGTGAGTGATCGGTGGTGGTCGGAGGGGCCGTAGGCGCAGATTGGCAGCCACACTTCCGTCAGTTTGCCCCAGGGCAGCTGTGGCTACAGAAGTAGCTTACCACCACTGAGTGTGACTGAGGAGTGAATGAATAATGTGATGTAAAGCGCCTTGAGTATTAGAAAGGCGCTATATAAATTCCATCCATCATTATTATTATTATTATTGCAGCACAGAATGAACTAATGAGCTGTGCATGAACCTTTTCTCTGGAGGTATTTCAAACCACAAGAATTTAGATTGTGCCTTACGAGAACAAGGGGAGCTTTACTACAGAGGTGTATAGAATAATGAGAGGTGTAGATAGCGTAGACACAGGAAGACACAAGTAGCTGAACTCTGGAATCCTGAGCAAAGAAGAAAGGTCCTGACCTGAAACGTCACCTGTCCATTCCCTGCACAGATGCGACCTGACTCGCCAAGTTCCATCAGCATTTTGTGTTTTAAACAGTCAGAACCTTTACCTGCAAAGTTTAATGGAGATGTACAGGATAAGTTTATTTTTACACAGTCATGGAGCGTGGAAACAGGCCCCTCAGCTCACACCGACCAACATGCCCCATCTACATTAGTGCCATCAGCCGGCGTTTGACCCATGTTCCTCTAACCTACCCTGTCCATGTACCTGTCCAAATGTTACTATGTTGTGATAGCCCCAGCCTCAACTACCTCCTCTGCCAGCTTGTTCCATACACCCACCACTGTTTGTAATAAAAGTTACCTCTCAGGTTCCAATTAAATCTTTCCCCCCCTCACCTTAAACCTTTGTTGTGGTGGGTGTCTGGAACGTAGTCAGGGGTGGTGGTGGAGGCGTTTATGCTGCTTTAAGATATGCCTATAGATATGGAGGGATATGGATATGTGCAGGTGGAAGAGATGGGTTTAACATGGCACCATGTTCAGCATGGACAATGTGGGCTGAAGGGCCTGTTCCTGTGCTGTACTCATGTTCATAAGTTATAGGAGCAGAATCAGGCTCTTCGACCCACCAAGTCTACTCCGCCATTCCATCATGGCTGATTTATCTTTTCCTCTCAACCCTATTCCTTCCCCCCATAACCCCTGACACCCAAGAATCTGTGCTTTAAAAATACCCAATAGCTGCGTCCATAACCGTCTGTGGCAATGAATTCCAGTATTCACAGTACTCCACAGAATTTCATTGTACTGTTCTATGTTCTAAATATATTTGGAATAAAAATCTGGAATCAGAAACAGTGACCACAAATACAAGATTCTTCTAAAAATTCAATGGTCACTAATGTTTATTTGGGCAATACAGTGGCGCAGCTAATAAAGCTGCTGCCTCACAGTGCCACCGATCTGGGTTCGACCCTGACCATGGACACTGTCTGTGTGGTGTTTGCACGTTCTCCCTGTGACTGTGCGGGTCTCCTCCCTCACCCCAAAGACGTGTGGGTTTGCAGGTTAATTGGCTGCTGTAAATTGCTGCTAGTGTGTAGGTGAGTGGTGGTATCTGGGGAAAGTTGATGGGCCTGTTTGAATCATGGAAAAATACAACAGGGAAATAGGCCATTCGGCAGTTTCCATGTTGGCCATCAACAACCCACTTACACTGATCCTACATTTGTTTTTTTCTCCAAATTCTCCCATGTAATCATCCTTGGTCCTGCTCACAGCGCCAGAGACCCAGGTTTGATCCCGACCTTGGGTTCTCCCTGTGACCGCATCCGTATCCTCCAGGTGTTCCAGATTCCCCCCCCATCTCAGAGACGTGCGGGTTTGTAGGTGGATTGGCCTCTGCACATTGCCACCAGTGTGTAAGAAAGTGAGATAACATGGAACGGGTTTGAACAGGTGACCGATGGTCCATGTGGACTCCGAGGGCCGAAGGGCCTATTTCGAAAGCTGCATTTCTAAACTAAAGCTTTAACCTCAAAAGAGCCTTTGAATCTGACAATCATTTCTAACCGTGGAGTATCCTTCTCAAATCTAGTCGACCTACTTACTAAATTTCTCACTTCACATGTGCTTCCTTAATGTTCGGTACATAGTGAACAATGGGTGCATGACAGAGTCTTACCAGAACATGGCCTGGGTTAGAGTGCAATAGCTTCAAGGACAGGTTGGACGAATTGTGTTCTCTTGCATGTCAGAGATTGAGCGGAAACCGGATATAAATATTAAATTATGAGAGGCAGTCAGAACTTTTTCTTCCCAGGGTGGAAATGTCAAAGGCTAGAGGGCAAAGCTTTAAGGTCAGAGGGGGAAAGTTTAAAAGAGATGTGCAGGACATTTTTTTTCGCTACACAGAGTGGTCAAGGTTGGTTATGGTAGACGGATGGCATTTAAGCTTTGGTTGGTGGCACAACTGTAGAGTCGCTGCCTTACAGCGCCAGAAAACCAGGTTCAATCCCAAGGGTGCTGTCTGTACAGAATTTGCACGCTCTCCCTGACCACGTGAGTTTTTTCTGGGTGCCCCGGTTTAAGCCCACATTTCAAAGATGTGCACGTTAATAAGTTAATTGGCTTTGGTTAAATGAAAATTGTAAATTGTCCATATTGTGTTGGATGTTAGCGTACGTACGGAGTGATCTATGGCAGGCACGGACTCGATGGGCTGAAGGGTCTGTTTCCACGCTGTATCTCTAAAGTCCTTTGGAGTGGGACATGGATATGCGGGGGATGTTCAAAGGTTCAAAGGTTGATTTATTGTCACATACACATAGGTTTGGTGAAATTCTTTTTGCCATGTTGGAACATATGGATCCCATATGCAGGCAGATATTTGTTTATCTTGCCGCGATGTTTAACACTAATATTGTGAGCAGAAGCGCCCGCTCCAGTCTGGTACTGTTTCATATTCCAACATCAGTGATACAAAAAGTTCTGTAGATATACAAAAGTTTTTCGCTGTATGTTGGTACACATAAGATAAGACACAGGAGCAGAATTTGGCCCATCGAGTCTGCTCCGCCATTTGATGATGGCAGATCTATTTTCCCCCTCTCCACTCCATTCTCCTGCCTTCTCCCTGTAACCTTTAACACCATTACTAATCAGAAGCCTATCAAACTCTGCTTTAAAAAACATCCAATGATGGCCTCCACAAAACATCCAATGATGGCATCTGGGTCAATTAATTCTACTGGTTCACACCCTCTGGCGTGAACTAGTAGCTTCCTTCTCATCTCAATTCTGAAGGTGCATCTTTTAACTCGGAGGTGGTGGCCTCTGGTCCGAGACTCTCCAATTTCTGGAAACAGTCTCTCCACATTCACTTCATCTCAGATTTAAATGTAGGATTCATTATAGGCCTTTCCATTTTCATGACACGTGACAATAATAAATCAATACCAAAGAGAATAAGATTTGTGAAAACAATGTTGGAATCAGGGGATGTTTTTAACAGGCAACAAAGAATTTGAAGACAATTCCATACCTGTATCTATACATATACATTCAAGCCTATACATTGTAGGCTTGATTGTAGTCATGTATAATCTTGTCGCTGGGTGGGTAGCACACAACAATAAGCTTTTCACTGTTCCTCGTTACACGTGACAATAAACTAAACTACATATTTCTGTTCTTTCCTTTCCTTACCTGAGACCTTCAATGCAGTGACAGCAAAGGCCCTGGTTGATCTTGGAACTGATAACTCAGGAACTCTCTCCATCTCGTCCATTATTTGTCTTCAAGTGAAATAAGGTTCAGGAAGTGGTGAATCATACAAGGGTTGTAAAATCCCTGACCTCAATAGAGAAGAGTGTGCAGCCACAGGTGACATTTCCTTTCAGTGCCAGTCAGCTCCCTAATTGCAGTTCTAATGCTCCATTAATTGACACTCACTGGGGAACCATGATAAATTAAACGCTTTTCATTTCCCTCCACAACCATTACATAAATGTGATCTTTCAATCAGTACTTTCAGCACAAAGGTCAGGTACAAATCTCAGGAGGATGGAGATTGCACTCACTCTCCTGGATGTTTTAGTTGAGAGTGAGTGACCATGAGAGCATTTACACCAACCTGCTTAAAGGAAGGCACACAGGATTCTGTCTTAATTTATTTTGATTTGTTGAGAAAGGGTTAATGGGTGGGTGCAGTGGTGCAGCTGGTAGAGCCGCTGCCTCCAGCTCCAGAGACCCAGGTTTGATTTCGACTTTGGGTGCTGTCTGTGTGGAGTTTGCACGTTCTCCGTGTGACCGCATGGGTTTCCTACGGGCTCCGGTTTCCTTCCACACCCCAAGGACGTGCGGATTTGTAGGTTAATCAACCTCTGCAAAAATTGCCCTTAATGTACAGGGAGTGGATGAGAAACTGGGATAACAAAGAACTAATGTGAACGGGCGATCGACGGTTGGCATGAACTCGGTGGGCCAAGGGGTTTGTTTCGATGCTGTATCTTTAAACTAATCTAAAATATTACATTTACAATCTCACCTGAAAACATCCAGATAAAATGTCAACCATTTTATTGAAACACAGGAGGTAAAAGTCAGCAATTTCAGGTCTTACAGTTCACCAGGAGCAAGTAATTCATCAGAAATGTACTATTTGTGCTTTTCGTCAAAGTCCTCTGGATTTTATTTAATTTGTACCATATATGAAACTACTATATTTAAGATTTTAGATTAGTCATACAGCATTATAATCCAATGTCTTAGTAATAGCATTTACAAAATGAGACCAAAGAGAGCCTTGGAATAAATAGATTACAATCCATTACATACAATTCAAATTATACAGAGAAAACCAAACTTTTGTGCATTTTATAATCAAAGTTATTGTACATTTTCTTTTAAAAAAGCTCTATGTTACAATATTTTTTCTCTCTAAAAGGTAAAAATGCATTGCAATGTATTCAAGTGAAGCCTGAGATTGTAAGCTTGATTCACATAGCATCAATGTGTGGTCGTACGGTGGTTTTCCTATAGCATTCATTCAGTAAGCAGAGGCACGCTGGGCTATTAGAATACACACCCAAACCTCCGCTGTTCCACCTGCCGCGCCACTGTCTACAGTGACGGGTAGACGCGCATCGCCAGCAGCTTAGCGAGGGAGTTGTCGTTTATGCGTTCAGGAATAAAGGCAAAGGGGGGGGACAAGCTGAAGCCTTGCTGCTCGTATCGATCTGATCTGAAGTAAGGAAGGTACACAAAAGATGCCGGATGTGTCAACAGCACCACCACTCAACACCTCAGCTCCCTTTGTTCTGTTTTCTGGCTGTTATTGCTGCATTTGCACCTTTGTGGAGACTTTCACAAGTACAGCTGGTAGTGCCACCGCCTCATGGCGCCAGTGTCCCGGGTTCGATCCTAACCTCGGGTTCTCGCCTGTGTGAAGAGTTTGCACATTTTCTCTGTGCCCACGTGGGTTTCCTTCCACATCCAAAAAATGTGCAGGGTTGTAGGTTAATTGGCCCTCTATAAAAATTGTCCCCAATGTGCAGGGAGTGGATGAGAAAGCGGCATTACATACAACTAGAGTGAACCGGTGATCAACTCGGTGGGACGAAGGGCCTGTTTCCATGCTGTGTCTCTATTAAAAAATACTCACTCTTCATTAATGCTGGAGCTGGAATGTTTGCCACAGAGCTAGTGAAGAGAGAATAGTTGTTCCCTGGGCAGGAGCAACGGGTGCAGAAGGAATGATTGGCTTTGTCAACTACCGTAATTAGGTTCCCAAGGGAAATTATTGCACAGCCTGAAGTGACAAGTCTACTTGATGGAGGGACAGGATTTATCTATTTACCATTGTCCAAACCTCCCTGTGCATCTCACAGAAGTCAGTGAGTTACACTTGTTCGGTTCCTGTAACTTTCATTGTGTCTGGAAGTAGATGGTTGGCCTCTGTCTACAATGTGATCTAATGCAGATCACTGGTACACAAAGCTGCAGCACTCAAGTGTTTTTGACTGCAGTAAGCAGCGACAGGGTCAAACCTGGAATGCTACGAATGCTCGTGAGACAGAAGAGATTAAAATGGCTCACTTGGGAAAGATATTGGCTCTATGTTAAAAGGTACAGCAGATTTGGGAACTTGACACCAGTAATAAGAGGTCTTGCAGGAAGGACTGGTGGCAGACCTGGTGCTGTTCTCTACGGAACGTTAAGGAAGGGGAAAGTTTCTTGATGAGGTGCACCCTATTTAAGAGTGTAAATAGTGAGAATGTGGTTGATAATACAACGGCATTGCCTGAGAAACGTCAGAGGTTAATAGCAATATTTTCAAGGAAGGCTTGCAGAACATGGAATGTTTTACAGCAAGTATTAAGAGTAAGGCCATCATTTAAAATGAAACTGTACAAGCGTTTCAAAATAAAAAGGATAAATTCAAAACTGGCGGGTAAGGCAGAGTTAAGGGTAGACTCAAGGAACTTCTTGCGCAGAAAACAAAGTGTTGGAGTAACTCGGCAGGTCAGGCAACATCTCTGGAGGACATGGCTAAATGACGTTTCTGATCAGGACCCAGAAACATAGTCAGTCCATTCCCTCCACAGGTGCTGCCTGACTCGCTGAGTTCCTCCAGCGCTTTGTGTTTTGCTCAAGTGGAATTTCATGATGCAGTATGCCAGTGTGAAGAAAGACACAAGGAATTGCAGGGAGAGAAAAAAAACCCCAGCAAGTGCTGGAGTAACTCAGCGGGTCAGGCAGCATCTCTGGAGGACACGGATGGATGATGTGTTGGGTTGGGACCTTTTTTAGATGCTAAAGGGCCAAAAGTATTCCACCTAATGATATGATTTTACAATCCAGATCAGAAATACAGAAACATATCAAGCTTTGGGATAATATACTCAACATTTTAAAGGACAGGTTTAAAGTGAAAATAAAATTTAAACAAAAACTGCAGACACTGGAAATCTGAAGTGAAATACCTCCTTCTCCCAAAGATCTTCATTCAATGATTAGCTTTTAGTCAACTGCAATAATTCTGCAACCATGATTCTGAACCAGAACAAAGAAAGGAAGAGATTGAACTTTTTTTCGCCTTCCATCACAGTGAGGAATGTGGAGGAGTCACTGTGGTGGGTGTTCATGTTAAAATGGATTTTGTGTGTTTTGTTGCTTTTTAATGGTTTGACTGTATGGCAAACCTAATTCCTCGTATGTTGCAAAACATATTTGGCTAATAAGGTATGATTATGATGATTCATACACTCGGCTCTCCACCCAACATAACACATAGCCAAGATACACAAACATGTTTGGGAAAGGAGTTAGATACTATGGAAAAGATTTGAATTCTCTGCTATAGATTTTACAAGGTATTGATTACATTAGAAATAAGGAACTGGTTTACAAAACAAAGTCATTGTAGTAGAGCCAAACAAACTGCAGTTTCTGATTAACACACAAAAGGACACAAAGTGCTAGAGTAACTCAGCTGGTCAGGCAGCATCTCTGGAGGAATGAGGAATGTGAGGAATGTGGAGAACACGGATCGGTGACGTGTAGGGTGGGGACCTTTCGTCAGACTCTAGACATGAGATCTTTTTCTGACTCTTTCCCAACACAGGCATTAATTTAAATGCACTGCTTATGTTAGTTTCTTGCAAATCAGATCAGCTGCACAATTGTTAGACTTATGCAAAGATTTCAGTTTTAAATAGTAATAAATTGATTATTGTTTTGCTAAATTGTAACTAAATCCTACAAATTCTTTGGTTGCGAAGTCAACACTAGTCTGATGCCAAATATTACATCTTTTTTTGCTTTACAATGGAAGTTGTTTACAGAATTAATTTGGAGGGTGGTTAATTTTAATATGTGGAGTGACAACTAAGACTCAGAGCAGAACAAGAGGCCTTATGGCATACTGGAAAAAAAGGCACTGTTCAATGCTCACAGGCAACACTTGACAACATTAATCCTTGGTTGATATTCAATGACCAGGAAAAAAGGTGGCATAATTCTTTGTTCAACCGTACCTATCTTAAAGTTAGAGTGGGAGGCGTTTGTATTGGGGGGGGGGGGGGGGGGGGGAGTGTTAGTTGCTCTGCCTATATCTCGTTCACTAATGGTTTTACCGATTAACTATTGAGATTAGGCTGTTAAACCACAGCTATTTTGAGTACCAATTATCAAAAACAGTATGTAAATCTTGGAGACACAGGAGACTGCAGATGCTGGAATCTTAACAATACACAGTCTACTGAAGGAACTCAGCGGGTCAGACAGCATTTATGGACGGAAATGAACCCTTCTTGTTTGAAGAAGGGTCCCAACTCAAAACCTTGTTTGTCCATTTGCACAGATACTGCCGAACTTGCTGAGTTCCTCCAGACGTCTGTTTCTTGCAATGTAAACTCTGGAATTGTGTGCACATACACTTTTTAGTTCTGCCAGGTAAACCGTTAATTCTGGACACACAGAGGCTGGCTTCCTATTCATGGACATACATCTGATTTTTAACCGTACTTAAATTATTCTGGTCCTGGAGACAGGAAATATGTCCAACTGGGCTTGCTTGAGCAATACCACCATTGTGTGATTATATGGTCAACGCCACCAAGCAGAGTGATATGTGGTGAAGAACATCCACAGTGTGACATCTGGTGAAGATCACCAACCAGAGTGATATCTAGTCAACATCACCCACCACCCCCAAGTGATATCCACATCACCAACCAGAGCGATATTTGGTTAACATCACCATCCACCGACTGATATCTGGTGAAGATTACCAACCAGAGTGGTATCTGTTGAAGATCAACCACTGAGTGATATCTGGTCAACATCCTCACATTAACACTGTGGGCATCTGTTCACCACCTTCAAGTTGTCACACATCACCTGCTCAGCAAAAGGAAAAAAAGGATATATAAAATCTACTGCCAAACCCAACAGGAATGTTTGAGAAAATGAATCACATCTTGTCCAACATAGGTTTCTGCTAAAAGCTACCCAAGTAGGAACAGCATTGCTGCTGAACAAGTAAGACCATTAACTTGCTTAATCAGCACAGTTAAAATTCCCAGAGACAGAAATCATGATTAGGTGATAATTACAACAATATGAACAATCTTTAACACACAAGTAGGAACGCAGGAAATTTCATATCCCAGGTCGTCCAAAGAGCTCTCCGCACCAGTCTCCTTAAGGTTACGACATAATCATGTCCTGATATAAATTGATGGAAGACTGTACCGTAGCCGAACAGCCATGGAGGCTCAGTACTTCCCTGTAGCAGCGCATTATCAAAAGTCAGTACAAACATTTTGATCGGGAGATAATATTTCCCTTAGAGAGATTCTAACTTGCATCACTGTCAAAAAAAAGGCTCATCGAATTTCCATTCCAAACAAAAATAAAATGCCAACCGGTCTAATTAGTGACATCCCACAACCGTTGCGACCATGAAGGAATAGTCTACGTGTGCCAGAACCAGGCAGCTCACTCGATAGTTATCAAATGTCAGCTCTGTCGCTGTAGAAGGGAGTCACGTGGAACATGTAGCAATGGGTGCAGACTCTGACTGGTTTCATCTGGCCATATCGAGGTAAGGGAGCAGAATGAGAAGAGCAACGTGAGCAGAAGATCTGTTAAATGAAAAGGCATTTAAACTTCATACATGTACAATAGGTCAACAGCCCAATCTTTGATTACATAAATGTCCATCTCTGTTAAAGACGCACTTGAGCTCCTCCCGTTGCTCCTCATCCATATTAATCAGCATTACCCTCTTCCCTTTTCTCTCAGATATTTCTCCAACCTCCCCTTAAATGCATCCATATGTTCACTTCTAGCACTCCCATGATAGGGATTCCACATTCCCACCATCCATGGGGTACAGACACTATTTTGGGAGTACCCAATCTATTTGCTTTCTTGATCGCTACCTTATACTGATTTTGCAACCAGTCTATCAAAACATCACCTATTTTGAAAGTGGAGACAAAGGAACCGCAGATGATGGCTTACAAAAAAAAAAGACACAAAGCACTGGAGTAACGAAGAAGGTCAGGCAGCATCTCTGGAGAACATGGGTAGGTGAAGTCTCGGGTCAGGACCTTTCTTCAGACTGACGAAGAAGTTGACCCGTCTTCAACTTCCTACTTTGAAAGTTCGAGATTATGTCACTCCTCAACTTGCAACCCAGCCTGTTAATCCTTTTCTAATTTGTATACTGCTGCATTTTTGGTAACTTCCTTGTCGATTTTCTCAGTCCTATCTTGTTGGGACTAGTGTAGATGGGACATGTTGGGCGGCGTGGGCAAGTTGGGCTGAATAACCTGTTTCCATGCTGTATGACTATGGTGCCTCTGTTGTCATAACATGGTGACTAGAAGTAGTTCCAGTGGCCCATTTGTGGCCTAGCCAAGGTTTGATGCAGGTTTAGTGCATGTTATCTACTTTTCAATTCTCTCCCTCAAGAAAAAAGGTTTGTGGTTTTTATTTATGATCATATTAACCCACGGTAAAACCTTTGGTAATTGCATTATCTTTACTGCAAGATCATTGTTTCTTACCCCACCTAGATTTGCATCTGAAAATTGAGGTGACACTATTCACCTCACCTAAGTGCGTTGACTTGTATCTACCTATCGCAAACACCTTATACTAATCGGTTGCCCTGTTCACTAATTTCCCCCCTGATTTGCTGCCGGTCCCTACAGTGTTCATATCTCCCTCCCCCAGTTTGGTCTAATCGGCTCATTCAGAAATCATGCTTTAGATTCCAGGATCTACATTCTTAATGTAAAGTGGACATGCATGGATGCTGGTAGTGGACCATTATGCATCTTTACCAACTACTCTTCATCCTCACTCTTATCTTCTGCCTTCAACCCAGTGAGGAATCCTTTCTGCTGCTTACACTCTCCATCATTAGTTACTAGTTTATTATGAGGTGACTTAAAGATCTTTATGAATTATATTCATTGCAATTACCACTCTCTTACGGTCTCCCTAAAAAAAATCAAATAAGTTAATTAAGTGAGATTTTCCCTTCTGAAAACCTTGCTTATTCAAACTAACATTTTGATTCTTATGATAGACACAACGTGCCGTAGTAGCTCAGTGGGTCAGGCAGCATCTCTGGACAGCATGGATAGGTGACATTTCCGTTCGGGACCCTGCAGTCTGAACAAGGGTTCTGTTCTCTGGAGATGCCGCCTGGCCAGCTGAGTTACTCCAGCATTTTGTGCCTATCTTTGTTATAAACCAACATCTACGGCTCTGTGTTATTACACATTTTGATTCTTTTGTTCTTCTCCCTGTTAGTAGGATTCCATTATTTTGCTTTGTGGTGATGTTTAGATTTTATAATCCAAAAAACAAAGAAATTAAAATGAACATGTTGACAAGTAAACAATTCAGAATGCTGCCTAAATTCAAAGGTATTAGCTGTATAGGGAGGAAGTTAGACAAACTTGGATTGTTTTCTCTGGAGATTTGGCGGCGGAGGAGAGAACAGAGTGAAGTACCGTATATAAAATATAGCAAGCATAGATAGTGCCATAGCAAGGGTAGACAGTCAAAACCCTTGTCCCCCAGGGTGGAAATGTCAAAGACGAGAGGGCATAGCTTTAAGGGGAGAGCGGCAAACATTAAAAAGATGTGTGGGGCAAATTTCTTTTTTTACATAGAGGATGGTGAGTGCCTGGAACACACGCATCATGTTCAGCACGGACATTGTGGCCGAAGGGCCTGTTTCTGTGCTGTGCTGTTCTATATTTTACAACATTGACACAAAATAGGTAGCATTGTGGTATAGCAGAGCGAACTGCTGCTTCATAGCTTTAGCAACCCGGTTCGATTCTGACCTCTGGTGCTGTCTGTGTGCAGTTTGCAAGTCTCACCTGTGACTGCATTGGTTTCCCATGGCTGCTCTGGTATCTTGCCACATCACAAAGAGGCACTAACTAGTTACGTTTATTGGACCTACCCCTAGTGTTAATTTTCCCTAGCGTAGGATGGAAATGGGAGAATCAGAGTGTAGTTGATGGGCATGTGGGAGTGAATAAATAAGAGGGAAATAAGTGGGGGAACGAGAACTTATCAGATCACGCTGTGAGCTCGGATAGACTCAATGTGCTAAATAGCCTCCCTATCTTGTTAGAAAATGCGACGAGTAAAAAGCCTCTGGAGCAGTGATGTTCCGGCACATTCTACCCAGGTTTGATATGCCTTTTGAGCCTTGTTGTTCAACTCCCTGGTTCAGAGGGTCAACAAAATGGACCCTCATCAGTCATGGGAGTCTGCAGACAGGCAAGGGATGTGCTTAGCAGGTTGGGACCAGGAGGGCCTGATCCTTGGGAGTTTTGTAAACTTGTGGCTGATAGATCTCAGATGTTTTTGCACAACTTCAAAAATTCCAAGTCAGAAGCCAAACCCTTATGGGCCTGGCCCACTTAGGCAACGGCCAGGGACTAGTTTTAATGGGATTCACCTACGACACCTGGCGACAACCTACGACAGCACCCACGTCAACCTACGACAGCAAAAATTGTTGCCACTGTCGCCGAAAACTTTTCAACATGTTGAATATTTTGCGGCAGTCGCCTGCAGTCGTCCAAAAAAAATCGCCTAAGTAGGACAGGCCCATTACTCCACTGTCATTTCAAGATGTTGAATCCTCTTAATTTAATTAATTTGTTAATTAAGATCAATCAAATGTAACTTAATTAAGAGATACAGCAGCGAAGTAGGCCCTTCTACCCATTGAGCACCTGGAGGAAATCTACACAGTCACAGGAAGAACGTGCAAACTCCACACAGGCAGCACCCAAGGTCAGGATCAAATCCGGGTCTCTGGCGCGGTGAGACAGCAGCTCTACCAGCTTTTGCCCCCTTGCTTTGTCTTTGGATGTGAATGACACTGATAAGCAGTAAATTACTACCCTTGCAAGGACAGCAAGAACCTAGGTTATGGTGTTGGACTGGTGTCATCCACAGGCCAGAGTGAGCAGTGTCTGATTTTGGAATGTGGTGTGCAGTTCTGCCCACCCCATTACAGGAAGGGTGTGGAGGCTTTGCAAAGGGTACAGAGATGGTTCACCAGAACTATGCCCGGATTAGAAGGTTGCAGCTGCAGGGACAGGTTGGACAAATTTGAGATTGTTTTCTCTGGAATGCAGGAGAGACCTGATAGGAGTTTATAATATTATGAGAAGCAGAGATAGGGTAGACAATCAGAACTTTTTTCCCAAGATGGAAAGGTAGAGCTCTAAAGCTAGGAGGAGCAAAGTTTAAAGGAGATGTTCGGGGCAAGTTTTATTTTACACAGCGAGTGGTAGGTGCCTGGAAAGAGCTGCCAGGGATGGTGGTGTGGGGGAGACAGATAGGATAGAGGCTTTTAGATAGGCACAAGGATATGCAGGGAATGGAGGGATATAAATCATATGCAGGCAGAGGAGAATAGTTTGACTTGGCATCATGTTTGGCAGGGACATGATGAGCCGAAGGGCCAGTTTGGGTGCTGTACTGTTCTATGTTCTATCTCCTAATAGTCTTGTGCTAGCCCAGTGAATTTGGTTTCACAGATAGACATGGGATTTAAACACATGACTTCTTGGTTGCTAATCTAATATCATGACCAGAAGGTTTTGCATTTGTTGCGATGTCCTACCACAAGGCAGTCACCTCTCAATCGAAATCACTAACAGGGCCACAGACCCAATAATAGACCTAGACAGTTGTACCCATCTTGGATTCCCCAATGTAGATTCCATGTACAAGCTCTCGCCGAGGCCAGTGTTTAAAGTAATTATACCTTTCCACAATTTCTGCAATGATGCTTCCTGCGGATCACAGTGAACGGAGCCTTGCACGCCGTACAGAAGCTGCAGACTTCATCCGGAACCCATTCTGGAGGATCTGCCAGACATAGAAAGAAGAGACTTCAGAAGTTCATTCATTGCATCACGTATCTGAAGGTAGACACCAAGTGCTGGAGGAACTCGGCAGGGCAGCCAGCATCTGTGGAGGGAATGAACAGATGGGACCCTTTTTCAGACTGATTGGAGTAGGGAAGAGAAAAATGGGAAAGAGAGGTGGGGGCAGAAAATGTATTAGGTCGAGAAGTCTGAAGAAGCGTTGCCTGTCCATTCCCTCCACAGGTGCTGCCTGACCAGCAGTCTGAGTTTTGCTCAAGATTCCAGCATCTGTAGTGTCTCTGAAAAAAACATGTGGACAGTGGAAATCGTGAAAACAGAACATGCTGGAACCACTCAGGCAGTATATATCAGATCAAAGACCCTTGTTCAAAACATGGAAACAGTTTAGTTGTCAGGACAAAGACCTGAGCTATAGAGAGAGGTTCCCTGCATATCCATGTGTCTACCTAAAAGTCTCTTCAATGCCATCATTGTGCCTGCCTGCATCACCATCACTGGCAGTGCGTTCCAGGCACTCACCACAGTCCATGTTAAAACCTTGCCCCAAACACTTTCCCCCTCTAACCTTAAAACTATGCCCTCTAGTCTCCATCCTGGGAAAAAGGTTCAGGCTACCTACCCACCTACCTACCTACCTCAATAGGCCCGACTATGGGTGGACATGGGGATGGGACTGGAATCTGTGCCTTCCCTCATAATGGGAACCATTGTGGGGGGATGTTTTTATGTTTAAATGTCTTTATTACTGTTATGTCTGTATTCTTTCTTTATGTGCTGCATGGCAAGAAGCATTTCACTACACCTAGGTGTATGTGACAATAAAATAACCATTGAACCATTGAACCAATCTATGCCTCTCCTAAATTGATACACTTCTATCAGGCCTCCCCTCAACCTCCAGCATCCCAGAGAAAACAATCCAAGTTTGTCCAACCTCTCCTTGGCACTAATAGCCTCTCATCCAGACAGCCATCAGACCTTAAACACTACAACCTCCAAATAAGCTCTGAACCTCATCAACTGGCATTGGCTTTGCCTTTTTGTACTATTATTGTTTGTTTGTTTTAGGTGTCGGTCTGTCTGTATGCATAACTTTGTTTCCTTCATTATACTGTTTACCGATTACTATGTTTACATATTCTGTTGTGCTGCAAGTAAGAATTCTATTGTTCTGTTGGGACATATGACGATAAAACACTCTCTTGACTCTTGCATTGCGGTAAACCTCTTCTGCACCCTCTCCACAGCCTCCACATCCTCCCTGTAATGGATCATTTTAATTCAAACTCGAACATCATTTTCCACTTCTACTTCAGATTTCCATCATCTGCATTTTTTTTTTTGCTTTGACTGCCCAAATGTTTCTAATGAATTTAACACTAATCTTGTTATTGGAAAACTTTCCAAGTATTCAGGATTAAGGCAAGGGCACTGATCTTCAACATGCAGTATACAAGATTAGAGTATCATGCACAAATTTCAATTTTTTGTTCACTAAAGTGAATTTTATGCCACAGCGTACGTTCAGTAACAATTATTCTTGAAATTCTTCAATTCAATTTCCACTATTGTCCAAAATTCGAATTAAACACTCACCACTCAATAGGCCACTCGTGTCCTAAATTATTTAAATTAAATGCCTCGTGCTTAAAGCTGCAGCAAGGAAGAATTCTATTCAACCGGTTCATATCATTGGCTCCAAATCAACACTTACCAAAATTAACAACCCCACTCTCACTATTGACGGCACCACTGTCTCCCCATCTCCTCAGGCCCGCAACCTTGGCGTGATCTTTGACTCAACCCTCTCACTTGAGCCTCACATCCGCCATGTTGTCAAAACATCATTTTTTCACCTCCGCAAAATTGCCAAAATCAGACCCTCTCACACCCCCCGCTGCTGAAAGACTCATCCATGCCTTCATCTCCTCCCGACTGGACTACTGTAACTCTCTTCTCTTTGGCATTAATTCCAGCAACATCAACCGACTCCAACTGGTCCAGAATGCAGCCGCCCGACTCATTACCCACACCAAATCCTGGCACCACATCACCCCAGTCCTCAAAGAACTTCACTGGCTTCCCATTTCCCACCGGATCATCTACAAAATCCTGGTCCTCACCTACAAAGCCCTCAACCACTTGCCCCCCCCCCCTTATCTCACTGATCTCCTCTCCCCCTACCAACCCTCACGGTCCCTCAGATCCATTTCAGCCGGTCTCCTCTCCATTCTGAAATCCAACCTCTGCACTTTTGGAGACAGAGCCTTCTCCAGGGCAGCTCCCAGGCTCTGGAACTCCCTCCCACAATTGATCCGAACTTCTGAGTCCCTCACCATCTTCCAGTCCCGCCTCAAGACCCATCTCTTCACCTCTGCATACCCTTAGTCCCATGTCCTCCTCCCCTTTGCATCTCTGTCTTACTGCTCTATTTTGTTTTGTTCTTGACTCACCATGTAAAGTGACTTTGAGTCCTTGAAAAGCGCTATACAAATAAAATGTATTATTATTATTATTATTATATCCAGTATACATGACAAATCTCAACTCTGTTGTAACTTATACCGAATTTGCAACCAAAATAGTTGTTTATTTAAAATCACCACAATAATCCTTGCTGCATTAAAGGTTGTGGTGCAGTGTTAGTTAGTTTAGAGATACTGCACGGAAATAGGCCCCTCGATTCGACGCCAACCATCAATCACCCATGTTATCCCACTTTCTCATCCACTCCAGACATCTGGCTCAATTTATAGAGGCCAATTAACCCACAAACCTGCACGACTTTGGGAGGTGGATGGAAACTCGAGCACCCGGAGGAAGCCTAAGCGGTCACAGGGAGAACTTGCAAACTCCACACATGCAGCACCCGAGGTCAGGGTTGAACCTGGGTCTCTGGCACTGAGACAGCAGCTCTACCAGCTGTGCTACTATGCTTTTCTGTTCATACACAAGACATCACGATTCAAGTTCAAGTTCAAGTTCAAGTTAGTTTATTGTCATGTGTCCCTGTATAGGACAATGAAATTCTTGCTTTGCTTAAGCACACAGAAAATAGTAGGCATTTACTACAAAACAGATAAATGTGTCCATATACCATGATATAAATATATACACACATGAATAAATAAACTGATAGTGCAAATAACAGAAAGTGGTTGGTAATAATCAGAGTTTTGTCCGAGCCAGGTTTAATAGCGATTGGTAGTAAATTGAAGCTGGAACCCATAACCTTCCCTATACTGGGTAACTAGATCTTTGGTAACTAACACCAAATATTCTCTGTCCTTGAGTAGTACTTCTTCATGCTGGCTAAATGAATCCGGAACAAAAATACAAATGTTGAGAAATTCTAGAATGCACTCTCTGATATCGCTCCTATGATGACATTTAAAACAGGCGGCACACTCTTGAAACCAAGCTGCTTAAAAACAGAGAAATGCAGGATTAATTGACACGATTCTCAGAGAGTACGTGGCGGTTAAGGCGACACAGTGGCCGTGGATACTAGAAACAAAAGCAAACTGCTGGAGGTGAGCAGTGGGTCAGGCACCACCTGTGGAGAGAAAGGACAGATTATTATTCCAGAAGGATCATCCTGTTAATTCATTTGATGAAAATTAACAAGCGAGATCCATCTGGAATAACCTTCTCGAGTCCTTATTTGTTTAGTTTAGTTTAGAGATAGAGCGTGGAACAAGTCCTTCGGCCCACCGGGTTCACGCTGACCAGCGATCGCCCATACAATAGTTCTATCCTACACGCTAGGAACAATTTACAGAGGCCATTTCACGGACAAACCTGTGATGTGGGAGGAAACAGGAGCATGCGGTGAAAACCCACGTGGTCACAGGGAGAATGTATACACTCCGTACAGACTGCGCTTGCAGTCAGGATCGAACTCGAGTCTGTAGCGCTATAAGGCATCAACTCTACTGCGACGCCACTGTGCCACCCCACAGTAGCTGAAGTGTCCCAACCCATTAATTTTGTCCGTCCATTCCCTCCATAGATGCTGCCTGCACTGCTGAGTTTCTCCAGCACTGTTTTCTCCCACCCTTAGTGACTTCTCACTGTGAAACAGCCTGTGTTCTAAAGAGACAAGGATGTCTGATTACTGTGGCAGGTTTCATGCATCAGGATTATTTCCAAGACTGGTTTTCGTTTGAATTTAATAATATTTAGGGGAGCTCGTTTGTATGTGTCTGTCATAGAGTCCAACAGTGTGGAAACGGGCCCTTCAGTGCAACTTGCCCACACTGACCAAGATGCTCCATCAACACGAGTTCCACCTGCCTGCGTTTTACCCATATTCTTCTGTACATCCGATCCATGTACCTGTCTAAATGTTTCTTAAACGTGTGATAGTACCTGCCTCAACTATCTCCTCTGGCAGTTCGTTCCATACACCCACCACCTTTTATATTATATACATTTTA
The DNA here is from genome assembly GCF_010909765.2 of Amblyraja radiata. Taxonomy (NCBI): domain Eukaryota; kingdom Metazoa; phylum Chordata; class Chondrichthyes; order Rajiformes; family Rajidae; genus Amblyraja; species Amblyraja radiata. Next base: position 94,736,085 of record NC_045958.1, on the reverse strand, counting down.
AATAAAACAATTCCTCCAGTTTGATGACCTGGAAAAGATCATCCACACATTTATCTCCTCCCGCCTAGATTACTGCAACTCCCTTTACACTGGCATCAGCTAATCTTCCCTGTCCCGCCTGCAACTGGTCCAAAACGCCGCAGCGAGACTCCTGACGGGCACCCGAAAAAGGGACCACATCACCCCGATCCTGGCTCCCTGTGCGGTTCCGTATAAACTTCAAGATCCTCCTCCATGACTACAAAGCCCTCAATGGGTTTGCCCCCACCTATATAAAAAGTCTTCTCACCCACCACTCCACCTCCAGGCCCCTCAGATCGGCCGACTTGGGGTTGCTGAATATCCCACGGTCTAGGCATAAGCTCAGGGGCGACCGCGCCTTTGCGGTTGCAGCCCCTAGACTGTGAAACAGCATCCCCTTTCCCATCAGAACTGCCCCCTCCATCGACTCTTTTAAGTCAAGACTAAAGACTTATCTATACTCCCAAGCCTTTCCTGACGTCCTCTGAGTGAGGGCTACATGTATATATGTATGTAGTTTGTTTTGTTGTGCTATTCTTATAACAAATGTAAAGCACTTTGGCCAACGAGAGTTGTTTTTTAAATGTACTATATAAATAAATGTGACTTGACTTGACTTGACTTTTAGGTAACAAGTTACCCCTCGGGCTCCTATTAAATCTTTCCCCCTCCCCTTAAATCTATGTCCTCTGTTTCTCAATCTCCCCCACTCTTGGCAAGAGACTCTGTGCATTTACCCAATCTATTCCTGATTTTGTACACCACGATAAGATCACCGTGTGGTGTCCCTCAGCCAGGTGTTCGTAACCATAGAGGTCCGTAACGATGATATCGCTTTTAATTTTCTTTGATTAGTATAATTTTCAATACCAAATGAATTAACAGGGTGATCCATCGGGCAGAATAGAGTTCCTCACAAACTTTGCTCCATTTGCCAATCCGTTCTGTAGCAAAGAGTTCCCCGACTGGGATTTTTTTAACTGGGAACAAGTTTATTCTCCTGTTAGTTATATTAATCGCCAAAGGTTCAATCACACCAGTATTAAATAACGATGAGGAGCACAGTAAACCCTTGTTATAACAGACCATGGTGGGTGTGTGGGGAATGGTGTCCGTTATTGCCATTTGCCAGGTATTACCAATGTATAAGTAGTCGTGAAAAACTGCAGTTGCTGGTTAACACACAAAAGGACACAGAGTGCTGGAGTAACTCAACGGGTCAAGCAGCATCTCTGGAGAACATGGATAGGTGATGTTTCAGGTCGAGACCCTTCTTCAGAATCAGTCTGGAAAGGGACTGGGAATCCTGGTGAGTTGATGGCCCCAGCCTGCTGCCGGCTGGAGGAGAGGTGAGGATCGGCGGAGTCAATGGTCGCGGCCAAGGGTCGGCGGTGGCGTCGGCAGAAGGTGTGGCCTGGAGCGGCCGAGGAAGCTGTGTAGGCCGGTGGTGGGGGCAGAAGGTCTGGCTGGGGAGGCAGCAAGAGGTCAGTTGGGACTGCAAGTGGCTGGGGAGGAGCATGAGCCGGGGGTGTGTGGACAGCCGCGGCAACTCAGTCTGACGGCAGCTCAGCTATAACTAAAATCCGTCATAAAGAGGATCGTTAAACTGAGGGTTTACTGTACGTGTTTATAGAAGTACTAGAAGAAAGGAGCTATGAAGTTACATCATCAACAGCACTTAGAACTGCAATTTCATGTTGGGCTCTATATGGAGATTAAACCTCCAGTATTCCAGTCTATTAACTACTTATTCATTAATAATAAGACAAACACTGAATCTTTTGTACTTGCTGCAATAGCACACCGCCTCCCTTTATTATTGTGTGATCCTAATTAGTTATGGGGTAAGTAGTTTTGAATACCATCTAAATACTTTAAGCAAAAAGATTTGCAGTGGGATTTGACATTTTGGCAGCCTCAGCCATTAAAGATTAAATAATTGGAATAATAATTGATATGGAGATTGAAACATCAAAGTAGTGTGATACGACACACTCAAGCAGATTGACCACGAAGCACAGGTAGGGACAATTCATCAGGATATTTAGGATGGAGTAATCTAACCAGAAGAGGAGGTGTGAGGCAAGACGATGAGATAAGGGCCTGACTTAATTTGTAAATTAATTAAAATTTAAAATGTCCTTTAGAGGCAAAATCAAGAACAAAAATCAAAACAAGGTGATTAAAAACAAGTATAGAAAAATACAAAGTTAAAACAACCATAGAAGGCATTTATAGACTCTCAAAGGCTAATTGACACGATTCTGTGCTGTGTTGATTTTAATCACCTGGACACACTTTCTAACACCTTCAAATCCACACATCTTAGGGGTGTAGGAGGAATCCCAGGCGGTCACAGAGAGAATGTGCAAACTCCACACAGACAGCGCCCCCAAGGTCAGAATGGAACCCGGGTCACCGGCGCTGTGAGGCAGCAATTCTACCAGCTGCGCACTATGGTGCCTTGAATTGAAGTGAATACAAACAGCACACTTTTGGATGAGCTCACTTTAGTGAACGGCAAGCTGAAGGCTGACTAAAAGAGCACTGAAATCGTTGAGTGTAGGTAGATCAAAGGCACATAGGCTGTGCTGGTGTTGGAGAAGTCAGGAGATTCAGCCACTTGTTCTGAATGTCACTGCAGCAATGTTGTTTAAGACACTTGGGGGTCAAGCAATACCGAAGCACCAACCCTACATTGAGGGCTTAGATAAAGTGGATGTGAAGAGGATGTTTCCAGTAGTGGGAGAGTCTAGGACCAGAAGGCACAGCCTCAGAATAAAAAAAGAAATACATTTAGAATGGAGATGAGGAATTTCTTTAGCCACAGGGTGGTGAATCTGTGGAATTCATTGCCACAGACGACGGTGGAGGCCAAGTCATTGGGTATTTTAAAAGCGGAGATTGATAGGTTCTTAATTAGTAAGGAAATCAAAGTTTATGGGGAGAAGAATAAGGAGTAAGCCATTTAGAACGGAGACGAGGAAACAATTTTTCAGAGAGAGAGTTGTGAGTCTGTGGAATTCTCTGCCTCAGAAGGTGGTGGAGGCCGGTTCTCTGGATACTTTCAAGAGAGAGCTAGATAGGGCTCTTAAAGATAGCGGAGTCAGGGGATATGGGGAGAAGGCAGGAACGAGGTACTGATTGGGGATAATCAGCCATGATCACATTGCTGGCTCGAAGGGCCGAATGGCCTACTCCTGTGCCTATTGTCTATTGTCTCTTAAGAAGTCAGGAAAATTGTGCAGAAAGGAACAGCAGATGCTGGTTTACACTGAAAATAGACACAAAATGCTGGAGTAATTCAGCAGACAGACAGCAAGTCTCGATAGAAAGAATGCTCTGCGAGATTATGGTCTGGTGTTCATCTGTGGTGTCATGGTTCGAGGATAAGTAGGACGAGGTGTCCAAGAGCTGGCGCCTGGCCTCAGCGCGATAGAGATCAGCTTGCCAGACTACTACGCCAGACTTCTGTCCAGAGAGGCTGCCTGTCCCGCTGAGTTACTACAGCATTTTGTGTCTATGGTCAGGAGAATGGGGTTGAGAGGGAAAAATAGATCAGCCATGATCAAATGGCAGAGCAGATTCAATGGACAGAATGGCCTAATTCTGCTCATATGTCCTATAATCTTATGAATCTCATGCATGAGTGTTTAACCCGTTAAACCTGCATTTAATTTATGCAGTTTCGATGGACAGGGAGCATATCATAAGCATTTAACATCATTCATTAAGGTTCATAATTGACGAGTCAAATCCCAGGAACACTTCACCTCATAGCCTAGTGGGAGTACCTTCCTAGAGACTTCGATGGTTCAGGGTGACAGCTCATCACCACCTTCAGGGACAATTAGGGATGAGCAATAAATGACGGCCTTGGAAATGATACCCACAACCCATAAATAGATGACAAATGTCTCCCTTTTAACTGCAAAGAATCAAGCAAGGCCTACGATACATTACAAAAAAAAGCTAGGGTCACTGATTTTTTGCTGCAGTAACCTATGCAAAAAAAATAATGATTTGCTTTGTATGGTGAAATGTTGCAAACCTAAGATGTTTAAGCAGGATCAGGTCAATAATCATGGCACTTCACCAAAGCTCACCATTGCTGAATGCATGTTAAGGTGCATTTCTGAGTGTCGATTTTCACAGGACTGAATGATTTGCAGGCAGTTGCATGTCTAACCATCATCAATTGTTACTGCTCTATTAATGTGCATAATATTTCACCTTCAAGTTCCTCATCTCTTGCCTTGTCAGCAAGTTCAGAAGAAGAAATGCTTTCTCGACACAATGCGCAGTCTTCAAGAACAGGACTTCTCAATGTCTGGTCACCTGGAAAATACAAGTCAATGGTATTGGATTAAAATTAGGTGTTTAAACTCGGAAACGCGATTAATTGCTGTTACAGTCAGATATTCAAGTGCAGAGCAGTTCAGCATTATCCAGAAATGAGTGTTTTACCTTTAATTAACTTACAAGCTTATTAACACTGTAATCAGTTGTGGCTATCCCTCGAGGTTGAGGATGATGGTCTACGATTCCGTTGTTTTTATGGACTCTCAGGTGGCTTATGAGTCCAATCCTGGCTTTGAAAGTTCTTCAGCATTCAGGACAGGTAACTCCAGATGGCAGATCGGGCTTTGGTTGTTGCTGCCTCTCTTTCCATTTTCTTCTCTTTCTTCTAACTCTGCGCATCTGTTGGCTTCGAAGGTCGCTGTTCCTTCTTGGATGATGGTTCGTCAGTTTCCTGTCCTTGGCATTGGTTTCCCAATTGTCGATGTCGATTTCACATTTCTTCATGTTGGCTTTTAAGGCGTCCTAAATAGGGCTGCTCAGACATGAATACTGCTACCGAACATCTACCCTGCTTCTGTCCAAAGTTGAGCGATTGAATCGAGTATTCACCGCTTCCGTGCCAGTTCTTGGCTAGGTGCTTCCAGCCATCACGTGACCTGCTCCCGTTGCCCTTCCCTGATCACCGAAAGTCTTGAGAAGTTTTGTGCTGCTCACAGAACGAAGACGCCTATACGTGTGTTTAACGTGTACTTGATGTTGCGCTCCAAGAAGCACACGGTCCTTCACAAATCAATCAACTCATTCCAATGGCAAGGGAACCAAGATGATTGGAGTTGATAGATCTTTGTGTCTATCTTCAGTATATACCCGTATCTGCAGTTCCTTTCTACACAATCAGTACAGGTAGCTTTGTGTTTTATCTTTAGTTAATTTACAAGCTTGTTAACACTGTCATCAGTAAATCAGGACATTTTTGCTGTAACGTGATAGCTACATAAATTGCGTACATAAGAAACTTTGTGTTAGAGAAAATAGAATTATAAAGTCAATTGAGTCGAAGGGGATATGGTGGTTAGGAGCAAGAGAATTTCAGATCACAATCACAGGTATTTTTCCCTGCAGGATTTTCAAAATATTTTTTTTTTTTTTTTTAACAGTAATAAATGTATTTTTGTTACTGCAAGCTACAAGTACTAAAGGCTGTATGTTCCATAGAATATCTTTGCACAAATATCTGTAGAAGCTTTTGCTTGTCAATTTCAATGGCCTCTGCGGTGTATTCTTAAGAGACAATAGTGTCTACTGTGGGAAGGCTACAAGGAATTTTATTTTGCAAGACAGCTTTTTTTCTGCTTGGCAATTTCTAAAGTAACTTCTAAGTGGGTCTCTAGTTGTTAGAACCAATTAGGCCTGTGCAATATAAATATTGTTTCCATATTCAACGATCAGTTATATCCAATTTCTATTGTGGTATATTGCAGTGTAGTGGAACTACTTGTGCTGGACTATACACTCTTTGCACAATGTTAGTTACTTCTGCCTTTTGGAAACGAATGGTCAGGTACTTTCCACTCATCATTCTGATAGTGCTGTAACATAGATAACAAAAGCACTTGTCAACATTGATCAGAATGCTGCCTGGATTAGAGGGTTTCAGCTAGAGGGAGAAGTTGGATAGAGTTGAATTGTTTTCTCTGGAATGTCAGAGGTTGAGATGAGACTTGATAGACTATATAAAATTACTAGACCAAGTGCAGACCCATTGGGTCTGCTCCCCCAACGCAAGATTCCACCACTCACCCGTTCCCCCAACGCAATATTGCACCACTCATGCATAACCCCCAACTGCGCAGTTGCAGCTCATTTCTCCTCATCCCCCAGCACTCCCTCCACCTCCTCTTCACCCTCCCACTTCAATCCCTAGAGGAGGTGGGGTAGAGAGGGAGGAGGGGGGGGGGGAGGGAGGGGGATAGAGAGGGAGGGGGGGGTTAGAGAGGGGGGGGGGGTAGAGAAGGTGGGAGTGAGGGTAGATATCCTCCTCCCCTCACTCTCATTCCCTGTCCCAGGACCTACCCAGGTCGTAGAGCAGTGGCAGGGCCTGGAACTCAGCCTGGTTCTCGTACTCAGTCCGGTCCTGGCTGTAGACTCCAGCCGTCAGCTCGGCCGCCGCCTGGGCTGCAGTTCAGGCCCCGACTTCATCTCCGGGCTCATCCCTGACCCCAGACCCAGGCTCGTCCTTGGTTCCAGCAGTGGCTTCTTTCTCGGCACTGGTCACGAGAGTGACCAGGGCCGACGCCACTTTCACTGCGAGCGCTGGAGCGCCCCTCTCTCCCAGAGTGTCCCGTCCTGCTTTGCGAGTGCATTGTGACGTCACTCGGGTTTTTTTTTCCGAAATGGGTGAGTCTTTGGGGCTGTTTTTAAAATTTAAAGGATTAATATAATCGGAAATATAGGTGGGAATGCGACGGGAAGATGTTTATTGCCACGACGGGGAAAATGTGAGTAGGATATGTGAAAATGGGAAGGCTGTGGCCGAGCATTTGGAAGAAGATAGGAAAAGCAGATTGACACATCATCGGCACAAACACAAACAATAGGAAGAGTTTTAGTATTATAGAGATGAGAGGCATAGATAGGGTAGACAGTCAGAACCCTTTCCCTGGATGAAATTGTCCAACTAGAGGGCATAGCTATAAATTGGGACGGAAAGTATAATGCAGATGTGCGGGGCAAGTTTTTTGGAAGAGAGGATGGTGATACACTCAGGATACAAGACTAGAGTTAAAGCCCTGTCCCACTGTATGAGTTCATTCAAGAGTTCTCCCGAGTTTGACCTGATTCAAACTTGGAGATTTACGGTAATGGCCACACGCAGGTACTCGGGGCTCTCGTGGACATTTTTCAACATGTTGAAAAATCTTCACGAGTTTTCCCGAGCTTACCGCGTTTCCCGAGTACCTGCCGTTAGCGTTCCGAGCAGCTAAGAGACGTCCCCGAGCTCCGACATACCCTCTACGTTCATTCTATGTGCTTCCACGAGTTTGATTTTTTTTTTAAACTCGGGAGAGCTCTTGAATGAACTCGTACAGTGGGACAGGGCTTTTAGACACAAAATGCTGGAGTAACTCAGAGGGACAGGCAGCATCTCTGGAGAAAAGGAATAAGTGGCTTTTCGGATGGAAACCCTTCTTCCGATTGAGAGGAATAAACAGTCTCTCCGTCTGAAGAAGGGTCTTGACTCGAAATGTTACCCATTCCTTCTCTCCAGAGATGCTGCCTGTCCTGCTGAGTTACTCCAGCATTTTGTGTCTATCTTCGGTATAGACCAATATCTGCAGTTCCTTCAGACACATACAAGATACGATAGAACTTTATTTATCCCAGGAGGGAAGTTGATCTGCCAACAGTCACAAAAACACAAAATACGTGAAACATGAAATTAAAGTGACGAGTGGAAAGGATTGGGGATGTGCAAAGATTAAGAGGGGGGGGGGGGGGTGAGGAGTCAGATGAGTTTGTTGATTCTATTGGCAACCGTGACCTTCGCCCTGTTGCCCCATTGCCCCAGCACACGGCAGCGAAGTAGATGGCACTGGCTACCACCGCTTGGTAGAAAATCTGCAGCATCTTACTGCAGATGTTGAAGGAGCTGAGACTTCTCAAAGGAGTACCGTGAGGTTAGAGTACCGTGCACAAATTTCAATTTGTGTTCACCAAAGTTAATTTTATGCAACAGCACACATACAGTAATGATTTTCCTCGCAATTCTTCAACTTAATATCCAGCAGAAGTCCAAAATTCAAATCAAATACTCAACTCTCAATAGGTCACTTGTGTCTAACATTTCAATCTATATGCCTCATGTTCAAAGCTGCAGTACGAAATAATCTAATTTATCTGGTTCATATGCAGTACACATGACAATTAAACACTCTTGCCTTAATTGTAACTTATAATTAGAGCTGTAATCAATGTTTCACCGACATTCGAGCTACCTCCTGATTTTGCCTTATTGGAGGTCATTGCATTCAGGCCCCGCCACAGCTGCCGAACATCTGTCTCATCCTCCAGCTTGGAGCAGAAGTCCCTTTTGGCCTTTTTGATGGCCTTACCAAGATCATATCTGGACTTCTTGTAGACCACTGTATCATCAGACATGAATGCCCGGTGTCTGGTCGTCAGAAGAGTGCGGATCTCAGAGTTCATCCAAGGCTTCTGATTGCGAAACACTTGGAAGATTTTTGTAGGGATGCAGTCCTCCACACATTTCTTTATGAAGTCTGCAACGACTGTGGCGTATTCGTTCAGGTCCGTTGCCGAATCCCTGAACATTGCCCAGTCTACAGACAGAGTTGCTGTCTTACAGCGCCAGAGGCCCGGGTTCGATCCTGACTACGGGTGCTGCCTGTACGGCGTTTGTATGTTCTCCCTGTGACTGTGTGGGCTTTCTCTGGGTGCTCCAGTTTCTCCACACACTCCAAAGATGTACATGGTTTGTAGGTTAATTGGCTTCTGTAAATTGTCCCCAGTGTGTAGGATAATGCTAAGGTACGGGGTGATCACTGGTTGGTGCGGACTCAGTGGGCAGAAGGGCCTGTTTCCGAGCTGTATCTCTCGTGTAACGTAACAAAAGGAACATACAAATAACCAATTCAGCAGTAAGCCTTCAAAATGTCCACGTTACCTTTCTTTTCAGTCCCACTGCTTTCATATTCTAACTTGGTCGCCATGACCTCGAACAAGGTTTTAAGGATACTTCGCAGGTCACTTGCATAGTTCGTTTGCAGCTGATCAGCAACGCCTGTGATGTAAAATGGTCTTCATTAATACAAGATTAATTTCCTGCACATCAATCTGAAAAATTGGATCTCAATGGAGTTCAATGCACTAAGATATCAATGCTTTTACTCAAATTCTCTTGCAACAAAGGGCATTTTGTCCAAATACCTGTTGTACCTAGACACACAAGGAACTGCAGATGCTGGGTTTATAAAAAAAAAGACAAAGTGCTGGAGTAACTCAGCAGGTATGGGCTGGAGGACGGATAGATGAAGTAGGTAGAACTCAACTTGAAGTAGGACTCCGACCTGAAACTTCACCTATCCACTTTCCCCAGCGATGCTGCCTGACCTGCTGAGTTATTCCAGCATTTATCTTGCTGTACCCATGTTAACTTCCTTATTCAAATATAATGACTCTCCAAACCCTCTGAACACCTCCATCATTCAGTCTCTTACTGATTAAAACCTGCATCCACCTATAACATGCCAGGCTTTGTCCTGCCCCCATCTCTCTTCCAGCTTTCTCCTCCCCCAACAGTCAATGTGAAGAAGGGTCCTGCCCGAAACGTCATCAGTCCATTCCCTCCACAGATGCTGCCTGACCTGCTGAGTTCCACCAGCACTTTTGTGTTTTGCTCAAGATTCCAGCATGTGCAGTTCCATGTACCTACAGGGAACGTACCAAGCATGCATATTGTACAAAGTATGTAGGTACCTGCAATGCACACAAAGAGCCTGTGAATAAGATCACTGCTGCTGTGGAAACGGGCCCGGATCTTCTCTCTGGTGGCAATCTTGGCAGCCAGTAGCGCAAGCTGAATCTCTTCCTGATCGACATCTTCAGAGGTGTAGGAACTTGTCGTTAGACTGCCCACTGGACTGTAACCACAGAGCATGTGTCAATGCGGGAAGAGCTGAACAATCAGTTTTAAAACCTACAAGCGAGCGATCAATTTGCTTATGCAAGAGAAGCAAATGCCAATACCTCTCTGCCCCGTTCTGCATAAAAGTTTCAAACACAGGCTTGCTGTGATGAAATTAAAGCCCCAAAACATGACCCCTAATTCTATGGAGTCGCCAACACAACACAGGATTGCTGATCAACACAATTATTGAACAAATGAAATGTAAACCTTTTCGGAGTGAACAAAAAGGTCCCATTTTCCACGCCCTCTAATACCGGGCAGAAGTGAAGTTTCAGCTACTTTCCTACAATCAGGTTCACGAACCAACCTTCAAACACGAGTCCTACCTAGGTAATGTACCACCACAGACCATCCACCTATGGATGTTTTTGCACTAGTTTTTGATAGCTTGCTGTCTTCTCTCTTCTAGAATTGTGTGAGAAGATCCTCAGCTGAATTTAGAGTATTGTGTTCAGTTCTGGGCACCGTGGTACAGGAAATATGTTGTCACATTGGAATGGGTGTAAAGAAGATTTACAAGGATGTTGCCAGGGTCTAAGCTGTAGGGAGAGGTTGAGCAGGCTGGGACTCTAATCCCTGGAGTGTAGGAGGATGAAGGGTGATCTTATAGAGGCATGTAAAATCATGAGAGGAATAAATCGGGTGGATGCACAGAGTCTCTTGCCCAGAGTGGGGAATCAAGAACCAGAGGGCATAAGTTTAAGGTTTAGTTCAGAGTTTAGAGTTTACAGCGCAGAAATAGGCCCTTCGGCCCACCGAGTCCGCACCAACCAGCGATCCGCGCGCACTACACTATCCTACACACTAGGGACAATTTATCATTTTACCAATATAAATTAACCTACAAACCTGCACATCTTTGGAGTGTGGATGGAAACCGGAACAACCGGAGAAAAGTCACGCGGTCACAGGGAGAACAAATTCCACACAGACAGCTAGATTGTCTGAGGTCAGGATCAAACCCGAGTCTCTGGCGCTGTGAGGCAGCAACTCTACTGCTGCACCACTGAAAGATTTTATAGGTACCTGAGGGGTAACCTTTACATGCAGGAGGGGGTAGTTGTGGCAGGGACTATTGCGACGTTTAAGAAGCAATTAAACAGGTACAGGTACATGGATAGGACAGGTTTAGAGGGATATGGGAAAAATGCAGGCAAGCGGGACTAGTGATGATGGGACATGTTGGTCGGTGTGGGCAAGTTGGGCCGAAGGGCCTGTTTCCACGCTATAGCTTCTAAATGGTTTTCTAGCTCCCAGTTTAAATCACGTGATAACCAATCTGGTCCACGTTAGTACAAAATGATGTCTCCTAATTCATCAATCATGTTATATCTAATTTGCATTATTGCACAACTACCTATATTTAACTAGCTTTCCCCTCATGCTTTACCTCTGTTCCAAATTCCCTTTCAGGGTCCCAGCCCTCTGGCAATCTAGCATAAATCTGTTCCAGCAGCATGGAAAGGAAACCGCCTGTAAACTTATTTAATTTAGTTTAGTTTAGAGATACAGCGCGGAAACGGGTCCCTCGGCCCACCGACTTCATGCCAACCAACGATTCCCCCGTACACTAGGTCTATCCTACACACCAGGAACAATTTACAGGGACTAATTAACCTACAGACCCACTCGCTTCTGATGTGCGAGGAAACCGGAACACCCGGAGAAAACCCACACAGTCACAGGGATTCAAGATTCAAGATTCAAGAGAGTTTATTGTCATGTGTCCCTAATAGGACAATGAAATTCTTGCTTTGCTTCAGCACAACAGAACATAGTCCGTACAGACAGCACCCGAGGTCAGGATCGAACCTGAGTCTGTGCCATGCTACTGCTGCGCCACTGTTAAGCCTTACTGGTCCAATCCCTGCTAATGTGCAACCAGACCGATTGGTACTGTCCCCTTTCGCCCCTGAATTAGTTCCAATACCTCAGAATCCTGAAGTCCCTCCACTTTGCACCGTCTACAGCTGTTCGATATTCCTATTACTGTACTTGCTGACAATGACACTGAGAGGAATCCCGAGTTTGTCACCTTGGAGATCTTACTTTCACCTCCTCCCTATTTCCCTAACCCTGCCAGCAGGACCGTATCCCAGCATAGAGCCATGGAGCATGAAAACAGGCCCTATGGCCCAACATTTCCTGCCAAGTGCCCTCTGATTGAAAAAATTACCCCTCAGGTTCCTATTAAATCTTCCCCCTCTCACCTTAAACCTATGCCTTCTGGTTCTCGATTCTTCTACCCTGGGCAAAAGATTCTGTGCATTATCGAATTCCCTCGTGATTTGGTTGTGTACTACAAGGATTAAAGTCTGAGCCTGCCCAACCTTTCAGCCTCTATACTCAATACCCTGAATGATTTGTTGGGGTATTGAGAAACACTGCATCTGCTGTTTTTTAATTTACAGAACAAAGGGAATGTCTGCAGAGAAACAAAAATCCACAGATGTTGATTTACAAGAAAAAGACAAAAAACGCTGGAATAATTCAGCAGGGGTAGCACCTCTGGAGAACATGGACAGGTGACATTTGGGGTCAGGACCCTTCTTCAGACAGTCTTAAGGAAATGTTTTTTGGCAATAATGTGCAGTGAACTATGCCCAAAAATGTGTTTGCACTTTCTATCTATTCAACCATTCATGAACAAGCAGTCATTCAGTCTTGCTACATGCTATAAAGGTGAAAGTTCGATAGGAATTGCGTATGGATGGTAATTTAATTGATGTGGAGAGGGCGGGGAGGGGGGTGGGGGATTGGGGGGGGAGGGGGATTGGGGGGAGTTTAGTTTAGAGACACAGTGTGGAAACAGGCCCTTCGGCCCAGCAATCCCCACACATTAACACTACGCTGCATCCTAGGACATTTTTTGTGCGATACCAAGCCAATTAACCCTCAAACCAGTACGTCTTTGGAGTGTGGGAGGAAAACAAAGATCTCAGTAAAAACCCGTGCGGTCACGGCGAGAACGTACAAACTCCGTACACACACATAGACGGGATCGACCCAGAGTCGCAGGCGCTGCAAGCGCTGTAAGGCAGCAACTCTACCGCTGCGCCACCGTGCCGCCCCATTTAGAAAGCAGCCAGCAAGAGTTTGAATCATTGTTCAGCAAGCTCTGAATACTTTGAATTTTAAATGGCTCCAAACTCATTCAATTCTTATCTAACATTTATGGGATATAAGACTCGTGTCCAAGATCTTGTGATCCCTCGAGTCACTTTATTCAGCTTCATTTAGGTTGCTTTTCACACCCAGCTTTTCTTCCGTGCTCCTGCTCAAACCCCTAATGTCCTTCCAAATTTTGTTTCTGAAACTATGTATATTGCTGCACATTAAAACATAATTGAATGGGAGGGTTGTGCTGCTTGCCTTGAGCGTTATTTGAAAATCATTTTTTATTTGCATGTTGCACTTCAACGTTTCTTGCAACTGTCAACTCTAATTTAGTTTTATCTCGAGAAACAATTCTAGACTCAGAATGTTTTTGTTTTAAATATTTCCCCTATCTTTAAACAACAGCATTTAAAGGACGCCTGGATGTGTAAATGGATAGGAAATGTTTAGAGGGGTGTGGGGCTAATGAAGGCAAATGGGACTAACTTAGATGGGTCATCTTGTTCGGCTGAGTGGATGAGTTGGGCCGAAGGGCCCTTTCTGTGCTGTGATTTTATGACTCCACAATGCTTTGGTTCTAGAGTTCATTTAATTGTTATGCTGCTTCATTGCTCTGCAAAAAATATTAATTGAACAATCTGCATCAGTCACAGATTAAATATTATGCAATCCTTACAGCTACAGTGTAAATGAGTGATGTTTAATTCCAGCTGATCCTTTCACCCCATGTATGCTATAATAAGAAACTAATCTCCAGATGCTGTAATCCAGAAGGTTACACCCAAGGATCTGATGCATTGTGTCAATAGAAAGGTACCCTTTTAGAAGGCGACAGTTTAGTTCTGCATCAATGCATCGTTTCTAGTTTGCTGCTTTTATCTGTGATAAAAATTCAAATACTAACATGATAAAATCACCATGATCAACTTTGTTTACTATACAGCAAACAGTGCTAACAAAAAGCTGTTAACTAAGTTCTTCCCACCGCCTTAATTTTGCTTAGCTTAATGTATTATTGTCACGTGTACCGAGGTACGGTGAAAAGCTTTACGTTGTGTGCGCTATCCAGTCAGCGGAAATACTACACATGATTACAATCAAGCCGTCCACAGTGTACAGATACAGGATAAAGAGAATAACATTTAGTGCAATATAAAGTCTAGTAAAATGTAATTAAAGATAGTCCGAGGGTCTCCAATGAGGTTGATGGTAGCTCAGGGCAGCTCTCTAGTTGTTGATAGGATGGTTCAGTTGCCTGATAACAGCTGGGAAGAAACTGTCCTTGAATGTGGAGATATGCGTTTTCACACTTCTGTACCTCTTGCCAAAAGGGAAGGGGGGAGGGGGGGGGGGGGAGAGGGAGTGTCCGGGGTGAGACTGATCCTTGATTGTGCTGGTTTAATACATTACGGATAAGTTGCTACTTGCAAAAACAAAATGTTTGTTAGAAAATGAAAGGGTGTGAAAAACCAAGACAATTTGATTTAACAAAAATACTGACTGCAGATGTATTAAAATATTGAAAACTTAGGGCAAACTGAAGAAAGGTCTCAACCCAAAATGCCACCTCGGTATTTCCAGAGATGCTGCCTGACCCGCAGTTAATCCAGCATTTTGTGCCTCTTTTAGGGCAACAGAATATACAACAAAGTGAACATCCTTCAAAAATAGTGTACCCTCGCATAAATATTACACAGCTACATGGGACTTTGCACTTAATAAGTAAGCAAAACCTAACAATGCAGCAACAATATGCAACTGGATAATATTGCAAAAGTAGAATTAATAATCCAATTGAGATAGTGAAATGCATGATGGAAACTATGCTGGCAAAGAGCAATGTTGTGATTATAGAGTGACAATTGTTTAGTCAATCTTGCAATTGTCAAGTTACCATTAAAAAAATAGCCAAACAGTAGCTTAAAATGTGCCCATTGAGGCCCTGTCAGACAAAGACTCTACAGACATCCTAAAGACAGTCTGAAGAAAGGTCCCGACCCAAAATGTCACCCATCCTTTTTATCCTGAGATGCTACCTGACCCGCTGAGTTACTGCAGCACTTTGTGTCTATCTTTGGTATGTACCAGCAAACTCAGACATTCTTTGCCAAAAATGATAGATCAAAGGGGACGGAGATCAAGGAACATGTAGAATAGATCATTGTTAGCTAGGAGAAGTTGACAACGAAGCATACAGAGATAAAATGTAATCAATTTAATTTGAGCTGGGCCTCAATCTGAAAGTGGAGTAGGCCCAAGACAGAAAAGTCAGTATGGGAATGGGAGGGGGAGTTTAGCAACTGGGAGATCAGGTAGGTTTAGCTGTGTGCTTCATTGTTATCTTCTCCAAGCTATCAATGATCTATTCAACTTTTTGCTTGATCTTTCCTTTTGGCTAATATTTTTAATCTACACTCTCTGTGTGGTTATAATACTATATTCTGCTCTGTTTATTTTCTCTTTTTCTCTACCTAATGTACTTGTGTATAGTATGATTGTACTTGTGTATGCTATGATTTGCCTGGATAGCACGCAAAACAAAGTTTCATTTGCACTTGAAGTTGCATGTGAACTTTCACACAAAACAATATTCTACCTCGGAGAACAATTTCATGGATGATAGACAAAACAGTCTGTGCTCAATAGCAAATTTTGATTGAACAATAGCGCATGAATAAGTTTGTGTGAACTTTTGACAAATCTGACTGAAAAACGGAGAAGAAATGCCGAGAACAAACTGATTTACTTTATCAAATGTTATAAATCACATAATGGATGGAACAGCCTGTTCAGTATCAGTAAACTGATCTTTCACAGGTTTGCCTTCTGTAATCAGATACACAACAATGTTTCCTCTATTGTGCCTGTGTTATTCTATCACAACCCTGGGTGTGCATGTGTGGGAACGTTTTCTACTCCATCTATCCTCATGATCTAGAGTGGAAACTTTAGAGCCACTTTGGGAAAAGTGTAGATAGGTATATGCTCTGTATCATTAACTATTGGAAGCCAGGCTGAAATTTACCCAAAGCAATATGTGGTCTTGTCTAGAGTGAGAAATCTGACTTATTTGGTGGCTATAATGTTAGATATATTTATACTTCGAATCAAAATTGAAACCATAAGGGTTACAGATGCAGCAGCTTTAAAAAAATCATTCTGATAAGTCTAGGTGGTGAAGCCATTGATTTGATGGAGAGAAGCAGGTAATCTTTGATATATCTGTGCCGTAACTAAATACTCAATATTCATACTTTGTAGCTAACAACCCAATGGCAAGCTTGAACTGTGGAAATTTAATTTCAATGCTATTACATTCTCCAATTGTAGGTATTTTCATCCACCCCTCTCCTGTGCCCCATCTGGATTCACACCTATTTCTCTCCTCCCCATTCCTATCTAAATTTGCAACTCTTTTCAATCCTTTTGTCACACCTATTTCTCATCTCTGGCCTTTGTCCAACCATCTGCCTATCAAAAATCCCCCTTGCCTGTGTTCACCGATGACCCGCCACGCTTTGTCCTGCCCCATCTCACTTCAGTTTTCTTCCTGCCATATCCCACGCCCCCCACCCCCCTCCCCCCGCCCCACAATCAATCTGAAGGTTCTCGACCCGAAATGTCACCTATCCATGTTCTTCAGAGACGCTCCCTGACCCCCTGACTTACTCCAGCACTTTGTGTCTTGTTTTATAAACCAGCTTTTGCAGTTCCTTGTTTCTTCATAATGTGTTTGCAGACCAGTTAAGCTGCTGCAAGTAAGAATTTCATTGTTCTGTTGTCGGCACGTAACAATTAAACATTCTTGACTCTCGATACAAAGCCAGAAATGTCCAAAGTCCAAAACATAGGATTTGAATCAGTTGCCTAGTTAGGTGTTGATTGTCACATTCTCATGGCCTGTTGGACCAGAGTTGCATATTTGATGCCTATTTGTGGTTAATATGCTGCAGTATGCCACACTCCTTCGATTATTAGGAAACATCCTTTAGTTCCCTGAACCCAACAATCCACCCTTGCTGCATTGCCAAACCAATTTTCATGGCACTATTTCTTGTCTGAACAAAAATATCCTAAACTAATTAAGAAATAAAATAAGTCAGGGTGCTTCAGCACACTGTACCTGTGAATCCAAAAAGAAGAGACGAAATACAAAAATGTCAAAACAAGCTTCATTAATAAAAGAATTTGACTGAAAATCCAGTGACTGAAGAAACTCCTCTGTTGTTTAGGGAGAAATGGCAGATGCTGGTTTATACGAAAGCTAGACATAAAATGCTGGCAACATCTGTTGATGGCCCATGATGATGATGATGATCTGTTCTGGCCTTTTCTCACCTCCAGTGCCCCCCCCCCCCCCCCCCCTCTAGTTTAGAGGTACAGCATGGAAATTTAGGGACAATTTACAGAAGTCAATCAACCTCCAAACCTGCACGTCCTTGGGATGTGGTAGGAAACCAGAGCGGAGAGAACGTACAAACAGACAGCACCCACATTCAGGATCGAACTCTGGCGCTGTAAGGCAGGAACTCTATTGCTGTGTCACTGTGCCACCCCCTGTAGTTTTAGTTGAAGTAGTATTAATTTCGGGAAACAGGAAGCTTGCTGGACAATTCCAAAGAGCAGCTCCCAAGTTGGACAAGTATTTAAGTCAATTGAGAAATGTTCTTTGTCACTTTCCTCTGCTCTTTCACCGCTGAAGAGATTGATTTCATCCTGAAATAATGGCTAGTATCAGGCTTTAGCTGCCAGAAACAGTTACTCTTTGGCACTGCTCAGCACAAAAAGTGAAAAGCATACAGAGGGCATTCTTAAATGCCCAATATATCCAATTGTGCAATTCATCATACTGTTAGCATATTGATATCCAGAGCCAATAGACAAAAAAAAAGCATCAGAAAGCAACAAATTCTGATAAATGATCTTAGCTAGTAATTTTCTAATAGCTATTTGACATCATGTACATAACTAATGAAAGTTCATAGACAAAGATAACTGAATCAAAAAGGATTCCTAATCACATGAACATATGCATCAATGTCAGAGGCTCGCCATGTTGAAGATTCTTCCCACATCACCAAATTACGGCTCGAACATAATCAAAGTTCACCTTACTCACACAGATAATAGGTACTGTTCTCTGAAGTCTGGTTACCTTGGTGTATACGTGCTGGAAAGACTACAGGTTGTGACAGACACACTCCCACAGTCACTGCTGGATATGGAGCTGATGGGGGAATCTTGGATGAGATCTTGAAAACTGGAACCACATTAACGAAAACAGAAAGAAATTAAGCTTGGAAAATAGCATCTTGTCCAATATCAAGAAATGAAATTAACAAAAACACAAGCATCTGAGCAAAGAACAAAAGGAAACCAAAATTATTACAGAAAAGAATACCTTCTCATATCAGAAGGTGATTAACAGGATGAGCTTGCAATGAGGGCAAATTTGCCAAATTATTCCAATCAAGTCCACTACGTTGGGAAGCAAAAAAACATCCACAAAGGGAAAGAACTCTAAATTTGAAATTGGAAGCCCTGTGGATAGAGCAAAATATTCTCTAATTCTTTCATCAGCTTCCCTGTACAACAGGTTAATTTGATCATTCATTTTTGTTGCTGTGGATGGAGTCAGAGACATACAGCATGGTAATAAGCCCTTCAGCCCAACTTTCTCATTCCGACCAAGATGACCCATCTACGCTAATCCCAATCTGCCTGTATTTGGCCCATATTCCTCTAAACATTTTCCATCCATGTTCCTGTCAAAATATCTTTTACATGTTGTTGTAGTAGCTGCCTCAACTATCTCCTCTGGCAGCTCATTCCATATATCCACCACCACCTTATGTGTGAAAAAGTTGCCTCTCAGATTCATATTCGACCTTTCCCCTCTCACCAGTCCTGCAACCTTTTTTCCTCCCACAAATAGCCAATTAACACATTGTTAAAGGAGATAATTTAATCTGCTTTCACTGCTCCTCCTTTTAAGGAGATCAAATGGACGAAGTGTCACCTATTAAAAACACCCACTTTCAATGTTGCTATATTATTCATTACAAATTTAGCGCATTCAATACAAAATTATTCCCTTTAATGCAACCAACTGCTCATGCTTTTACTCACTGAAGTAAAGGAAGATTCAATCACTGCATCAACGTGGTGGAGCTGATGTTAATGACTGACGTACCATCAACTAATGTGTCAATACAAACCAGCCATCAAATCTAAGAGACTCCGCATTTTCAAAATTCAGTCGCAATAGTACATGGAAATAGTTAGTTCCATTTGTGACCAAGTTACATTTGTATGATCATCAATTTGGCAGAAGGATAAAACAAATATTTTGGTAGATAGTTATGCAATGCAAAAGTAATGTTCCGGGTGTTAGTGGTTGGAAGGATGATAGTATTTACCACAGTAAATTATCAAAGAATTAGATAAAGACAAATGACTTTCTCTTGTTCTACATCAATTGATTCTGTGGTAATGCATCCAGTTAATGACAATAGACAGACAGATATTGCAATTTAATCCCATAGCATGGACGAACAGCTCGTTTTCCCCTAGGTAGCTTAAGACCCAATACTATGAACATTGAATTCTCCAATTTTAGCTACCTACTAACCAGGCATGTGCCGTGAGTAATTACTCAGGGTAGGCAGTCAGTCGGCTTTAAGAAAAATCTTAAACCGCGCATGAGCAGATGGTTCTCCTCTCCGTAAAAATAAAGAATAAAAATAAAGAAAGTAACAATTCAATTTGCCCAAGGCTTCCTAATCTCCTTCATTCTGAATTACTGAATGGGTGGGGAGTGGAGGGTGACAGCAGGTGGAGAGATGGTGGGAAAAATCCTTTCACAGCATGTGGGGTGTCTGGCCAGGGGTAAGTTGCGGGGAGGGCAGGAGCGTTGAGATGGAGGGGGTTGGGGATCATGCCAGCAACTCACTCACTCACCGCTGCCGTGGCGCTCCGGGCGCGGAGCCACAGCATGGTGGCCGGGGAGGGAAGCAGCTCGGGTAGCTGCGAGCGGTTGCTGGTACCTCAGTGCTTTCTGCCGGCCCGCTCACCTCTGGCAGTGCTCTCCATCTGAACAGTGAGGGGTCCAGCTCAAGAGCAAAGATCATAGAGCGGACCGGGACAGCGGGCGATGGATAACAGGACAGGGGGCAGTGGACACTCCTGTGTTAGCGCGAACAAGGGACCAATTGAGGTTACTCGCACTGACACATGGAGTAAGCTCCACCCCCCGCTGTCCTGTTATCCATCGCCCGCTGACCCGCTCTAGAGCTGGTTGCTCTGGCATGATCCCCGACCCCCTCCTTTTCAACGCTCCTGCCCTCCCGCAACTTTACCACTGACCAAACTCCCCACACACCGTGAAAGGAACTCCCCCCCCCCCCCCAGCTGTCGATTTACAGCCGTTTCCCACTTTACAGCCGCTTGCGCTGCGCATGCGCAGTACACAGTCCAAGCTGCAAAGGCAGAATTTCAGCTACCTTCAGCTCTACTTGAAATTGACGGCTTGAAGCAGCGTCCACGGCACATGGGCTGCACACACTTTCCCGTATTACATTTACTGCGCATGAAAGGCACGGTGAATTATGCCTACCTAAGAGATCGATCTCTTAGGTAGGCATAATTCTCCCAGGCATTCACTATTTATATTTAATAATTATCATTTTATAATTTTAGTCAGGGGTAGGCACTGCCTACCTTGCCTACCCTGACGGCACGTGCCTGCTAACCTTCAAACAACCTGCTACCCTTTTTCTCCCCTCTCTGCCCTGTGCCCCACCTGGATTCACACCCATTTCTCCCCTCCCCTTCCAGTATATGCCTTCCTCTGGTTTAACAATGCATACCCTATTCTATCCTTATCTCACACTTTTTTTCTTTTCATCACTGGCTTTCGTCCACCCATCTGCCTATCAAATAAACCCTCCTCTGTATCCATCTAACACTCACCAGGCATTGTCCTGCCCCTCCACTCTTCCAACTTTCTCTACCTTCCATCTGCCACCCCCACCCTCAATCAGTCTGAAGAAACGTTGCCTATCCATGTTCTCCAAAGATACTGCCAGATCCACTGAGTTAGTCCAACACATTTTTTTTAAGGGTAAGCCAACATCTGCAGTTCATTATATCTGGAGAACAACAAATGCAATACATTACTAGGACATGCAGTTCATCCAATCTTTTTTCTGGATGGCTAGTATTAATAGTATCGACAGTGAACCCCATGGGCAATCACTACTAAAGTGTCTGCCCACACAGTCAGTACACCTCTCCTACATTTGTCTCCCGTACTAAGTCACCCCAACCCCCCCCCCCTCCCCCCACACCCCTCCCCGCACCTTTCCCTCCCACGTTTCCCGAGTACCTGCCGTTAGCGTTACGAGTTCCGACGTTCCCACTACGTTAATTCTACATGATTACCACGAGTTTGATTTGTTTTAAACACGGGATCACTCGTGGGTGGACTCGCACCGTGAGACAGGGCCATTACTTGGACAGATTATAAAATGTTGACCATCATGGAACAGAATTGGACTAGTGGTTGAATTTCAAAATAAAATTCTACAGAAAAAAAAGTGGAAGCCAGATAACCGCTCCAGAAGTTTGATTACTTCATAAAGTTTAGTATAGAGACACTGCATGGAAACAGGCCCTTCAGCCCACCGAGTCTGCACCGACTAACAATCACCCCGTACACATGCACCATCCTAGACACAATTTACAGAAGCCAATTAGCCTACAAACCTGCATGTCTTTAAATTGTGGGAGGAATCTGGAGCACTTGGAGAGAACCCACAAGGACACAGGAAGAATGTACACACTCCACACAGACAGCACTTGTAGTCAGGATCGAACCCGGCCCTGTAAGGCAGCAACTCTACTGCTGCGCCACTGTGCCATCCAGTTGAGTTAAAACTTGCCAAAGTCCTTTATCGTAGGCAGAGTTGAATGGACAATCATTGAAATTTAGTTATAAAGGTTATAAACTCTGCCCATTCCCACTGCCAGCTCTTGCTCTGTGGCACTTCTGGTCTCAATACATTAAGCGCTCTTCCAAAACATTTTAAATGCAATAATCAGGTTTGCCATGTCAAGAGTTTGAAGCAGCACGTAGGCTCTCCACCCAACTCCTTTCTCTGAGAATGGGTGGACTGATACACCCAGTCATACAATTTATTGTTAACATAATTTATTGTTACCTCACTTAATTCTCTCCTCCACCACTTACCTTCAAAAGAAAACAATGCTATTCTTTCTCCCCACACCACAATCTGTCCAAAGAAGGGTCCCGGCCCAAAATGTCACCTAACCATGTTCTCCTGAGATGCTGCCTGACCTGCTGAGTTACTCCAGAACTCTGCCTCTTCTTTTGTAAGCCGCATCTGCAGTTCCTTGTGTTCTACATTTTTCCAGAGATGTTGCCTGACCTACTGAGTTACTCCAGCACTTTGTGTCTTTTTTTGTAAACCAACGTCTACAGCTCTTTGCTTCACCCATTCTTTTGTCTTCACCAAAATCTTCCAGGTCTGGGAATAACCACAAATTCCCAAGTGCACTCTCTAGTTATATACTAGACTAAGTGGGACCCGTTGCGTCCCATGTTCACACGGGAGGGCTGGTCCCTCAACGCAATATTCCACCTCTCCACCAATTCCAATATCTGTGGCCTGTGGGGGGTGGCGGGGGGGCTTCCTGGAGCGCTAGTATGGGTGTTGTGGGCTGAAGTGGATGTTGTGGGCAGTTTCTTACCACTTCAAGCAGGGTCCAAGTCCACCAAATTCAAGTGCAGTTTCATACCACTTCAAGCAGGGTGCAAGGCCAGCAAATTCAAGTGCAGTTTCATACCATTTCATGCAGGGTGCAAGGCCACCACATTCAAATGCAGTTTCATACCATTTCAAGCAGGGTGAAACCTCCATAAAACCACACAACACACCACATAAACACCACACTCAGTTCAGTAGACATTCAGTGTGTTCAGTTGATTCACAGTTCAGACAGAGTCGTGACCTCTGCCTCCCCCATCTTGCAGAGACTGAGCCACACTTCTGGGTTATATAATCCCTCCCCCCTCCCACTAGAAGGGGCATGGCCTTCATGGTGTGATTGACAGGAGGGAGATTCTCAACATTTTTAAAACACTAATAACACTTTTATTTTTCATTGATGGGAAGAATCCTCTGCGCCTGATGAGCTGAGGGGGACTGAGTAAGATGGCCAAAATTCACAGCCGTAAGTGGCAGCATTTTATTTTAAATCAATATACAGTGCAAACAGGAAGTTGTCAAGTTTAGACTTTTAATCATTTGCCATTTCAAACCAACCACCACCAACCATTTGCTGTGCTTTATTTCAAACCAACCACCACCAACCATTTGCTGTGCTTTATTTCAAACCAACCACATTTTCATTTTCAAACCACATTAAGGGCACTCAAGGTCAGTAAAACCACACTCACAGTTTAGTAGACATGTTCAGTGTTATTCACAGCTCAGACTGAAAGACGTGACCCTCTCGCTCCCCCATCTTGCTGAGACCGACTGAGGCACTCAACACTTCCGGGTTTTATAGTCCCCCGGAAGGGGAGCGGCCTTCAGGAGAGAGAATCTCAACCTTTTTTAAACACTAACAACTCTTTTATTTTTCATCGATGGGAAAAATCTTCCTGTCCTGCACAGCAGAGGGGGACTCTGAGTAAGATTGCCAAAAATCACAGCCGTAAGTGGCAGCGTTTTTTCTAAAATCAATATACAGAACAACAGGAAGTGGTCAAGATCAGACTTTTAGTAATATAGATATCTTTCCCCCGTGCTCCATCCTGACCTCGGGTTGTGTCTGTGTAGATTTCCCACATTTTCCCTGTGGGTTTCCTCCAAGCGCTCCTGTTTCCTCCCACATCCCAAAGATCTGCGGGTTTGTAAGTTAATTAGCCGCTGCAAATTGCCCCTAATATGGAGGAAGTGGATAAAAAAATGGCATAACACAGAACTAGTGTGAATGGGTGATCGGTTGTCCAAAGGGCCTGATTCCGTGCTGTATCTGTAAAACGAAAATAAGCAGCACACATGCCAAAACTGATATGATCAACCCCGATTAGCTATCCTATTAGAACTATTATTGATAAGTTCTCGCTCAAGACAATTCATTAGCTAATTTACAACATCCTTATCGATCCCAGAGCATCACTTTAGCAGATTCTGCTCTCACGGGGGACGGGGGAGGGGGATGGGAGATTTTATGAAGCTTGTTCCTAAAGTAAAGAACACACTATCAAACGCATTACTACACACAAAATTAGTTATTTAGTAGGAGCTTCAAATTCCCAGACGTCACCACCAATTTGTCCTGCACCAACCACATTGAAGTTATAGCCTAGAATGCACACAGAAGACTAAGGACGTTCAGCAGGTCTCCAGAGATTCTTACTCACTTCAACAGAGGCACAGAAAGCATCATATTGGGATGTATCTCAGCTATGTTTGGCAACAATTGTCCAAGACCAAAATAAATTGCAGAAAGCTATGGATGTAGCCCAGTCCATCACACAAACCAGCCTCCCCCCCCCCCCCCCCCCCCCCCCCCACCAATCAACTCTGCCTGCACTTCACACTGCCTTGGGAATGCAGTGAACATAATCAATTTTCACCCGTCATTCCATTATTTCCCCTCTCCCGTCAGGCTGAAGGTACAAAGGCTTCAAACCATACTACCAGATTCATGAACAGCTTCTTCCCTGCTGTTATCAGATTACTGAACTGTCCTCCCACAAACAAGGTAGTGTCGTCCCGATCTTCCAATCTACCTCATTGTGAACCTTGCACCTTTTTTACTCTGCACTTTCTCTGTAGCTGTACACTGGTCTTTTTCTCTTTGCACTGCCTGCTGAAAACTTGTGTACAGCTTGATAGTTCTCATGTATAGTATAATTAATTGGATAACACAAACTGAGCTTCTCACTGCATCACGGTACACAGGACAATAAAAAAAAACAGAATGAACTGCAATATATGCATGTAGAAAGGCCAGTCTTTCATCATTTGTAAGATGCACTTTTCTTTCTTCCAGATAATGGGAAGAAACGCAAGAATGATCTTTAACTCTATACGCCTACGGTTCTGGATGGAAGGACAAAATATACACTCATCAAATTTTAGTATTGTGCAGTTGGCTCCTGTCTGAGAATACTCAGTTCTTGTATTCAGATACCACTGCTCAAGTAATGCAAGCAAGATGCCCAACAGTCACTAGAGCCTGTGGTAGACGAGACAGCGATAAATGAGATTAATTAAAAAAAATACTTCAAGTTCACTTTCCTTTGGAAAATAACAGAAAAGAAAGCAAGCCCTTGTGTAATCCATTACGAGTTATGTGAGATGGTGTCAACCTTTAATAGAGAACACTTCTGGAAAGCATCATCATTTAGTTTAGCAACACAAGGAAGCCATATTACACCTCAAACCAGCACTCAATAAGATAATGGCAGATCCGATCCTAAACACAGATCCATCTTCTTGCCCGTTTCTCTTATAGAACTATTTCTCTTATAAAACTTGTGTACAGCTTGATAGTTCTCATGTATAGTATGAATTAATTGGATAACACAAACTGAGCTTCTCACTGCATCTATTGACCTCATCCTTGAATATATTCAACAATTCAGCCTCAACAATTCAGCCTCAACGATTCTCCGGGTAGAAAATTCCAAGGACAAAATCTTTGATAGTTAGGTACAGGCCGTTCCCTGGTTTAACCATCTGTCTTATGGGCAACCCTATACACAAACGACCTCTAATAATACTATTACATTCAAAATTCCAATGTACATACATGCTTATTCCTATGAATGGTAGTTAACATTTTCCTCCAGTTTTCAGAACTATTCTTTCTTATCATTTGAATGTGTTTATGTTACCACTTGTTACAATACTGTAAAGGTATGGTTGTCATATTTAGTGACTTCTATGTATTTTCCAACTGGGGGACAATATTGACATAGACTTTGCGGGGGGGGGGGGGGGGGCACAGTGGGGCAGCAGTAGCACCGTGCCAGAGATCCAGGTTCGATTCAAACTACGGCTGCTGTCTGTATGGAGTTTGTACGTTCTACCTGTTTCGCTTCGTTCGTGTGCCAGACGACGTTCTGCCATCGCTTTGCCACAGCCAGTGCCACATCTGTGCCTCTGCGGAGATTGTCCGCAGTGCATGCCTCTCCGCCGCAACTCAGTAGGTGGGCCATTGTCTGTACCTCTCCACAGTTGCACTTGTCAGAGTTCGAGAGGCCGCACTTCTTCAGGTTGAGTCCGCAATGTCCCACTCCAGTGCAGAGGTGGTTTAGGGCTTTCCAGGTAGTATAAGGCGGGTGGTGTCTTGGTGCCATCTGTTGTTTGGTTTTGGTGCCTGGCACGGTTGGCTCTAGTTCCATGAAGCTGTTCCGACTCTTCAGGATTTCTTGGCATGTTGGTGATTGTGCAAGGGGTGGACTGGGGTCTGTGTCCGCATTGAAGCGTTCTACTGCAGCTGCCCGATCACGTCTTCGAGATGGTTCGTCGATGCCTGCCAGCTCGTACAGATGTTCAACCTTTGTCAGCATCAGGCATCCTGTGGTTTTCCTGCAGGCAGTGTTCAATGCAGAGTCCACCTTGCGTGCATGTCTAGAGCGGCTCTAGACGGGGCTTGCATATTCTGCCACTGATAAACAGAGCGCCAGGGCTGCAGTGTGGATTGTTGTTGCGTCACTTCCAAATGAGCTGTTTGCCAATTTTTCAATGACTTGGTTTTCTCAACATGTTGGCGATATGATAACGTGCGATTGAGGACCACACATAGGTACTTTGGGACTTTGCAGTGTTCCAACTGGACATCATTCCATCACACCTGCAGTTGACGTTTTGCATCCCGGTTCCGGAGGTGGAAAGCTGCGCTTTGCGTTTTTGTTGGGTTTGGGCGCATGGAGTTCTGCTGGTAGTATGTTGTCATATTCTGCAGAGTCTCAATCCGGCTGAAGTCTGAGGATTGCGGTGCAATGCATAAGTCATCAGCATACAGAAACGGGGTGATGGATTGGTCATTGGTGTATATATTGAACAACGTTGGGGCAAGGACACTACCCTGTGGTAGACCATTCTTTTGGCGTCTCCAACGGCTGTTCTGACCATTCAGGCATACGAAGAAGCAGAGGTTCTCCATCATTGTCATGATGAACTGGACAAGATGAGAGTCCTGTAGTGTTTGTTGCAGTTTGGCTTTCATAGTACGGTGGTTTCCAGTGTCATATGCTGCGGACAAGTCTACAAATACTGCACCTGTAATTAGCTTCCCCTCGAAACCATCTTCAATGTGCTGAGTGAGGTCCAGCTGTTGTCCTGTTGTTGACTTTCCCTGGCGGAATCCAGCCTGTTCAGGTATCAAAACATTGTCTACATCCAGCGTGATGCGGTTCAGTGTGCATCTTTCCATCAGTTTGTGTGGGTGGCACAGCAGGGTCATGCGACCATGTAGGTTGGTTTATTCCTGGTGCTCTGGTTTCCTCCCACATTCTAAAGATAAAGGTTTGCAGGTGAATTGCCTTCTATAAATTGTCCCTAGTGTGTATGCTGGAACTACCTGGTGATCACTGGTCGGCGGTGACTTGGAAGGCCGAAGGGCCTGTTTCCGCGCTGATTCTAAAGACACTTGTAAACACTGAACACGTTTGTTGCCTGGGGATAGCCTGTGAATGAAAGTTAATGTCATGCTCTATTAAAAGAGCTGAGATTCCTATAGTTTCCGAGAGTTTATTGTCATAGGCACAGAATGGTGAGCAACCTCATTGACACACTAACTTAATTGTGTATATACCACACAAATCTGTACCTTGACCCCATTTTTAAAGTGGCTTCTGATCGCCTCTATTCATTGTTCCTTTTAAGAGTTTGGCTGCAATCTGAAAGTTATATCCATCTAGTTAAGTTAATTAATGTATGTGATGAAGGGTCCTAAAACCAGTTACGAAGGGACACCATTTTATGTTTTTGCCCCTGAGAAAGTCATAAAGTAGAAAGCATAAAGTTTGTAGTCTGATGGCCCCTAACGTGATGTGGTGGATGAGAAAGTGGGATAACATAGAGCTAAAGTGAACCGGTGATCTCCTTGGACTGAGGAGCCTGTTTTCATGCTGTATATCTAAACTAAACCAAAGAACGGAACAATAATTACATTCTCCCTGTGAACGCGTGAGCTTTCTCCGGGTGCTCTGGTGAGGTAACATAGAACTGGTGTGAATGGGAGATCGATGGTCAGTAAGGACTTGATGGGCCAGGGGGCCTGTTTCCATGCTGTATCTCAAAGCTAAACTAAAATGTTCAGTTATAAGGTATATTAAAGGCTGAGCTTGATACATTTCTGGACATTAAAGAAATAGGGTAGCAAAGTTGAACTTCAGGGACGGGATTAACTGCAACCTTATTGAGTGGTATGACAGGCCTGAAGATCATATGGACTTGATCAATACCCCTGCCTCTATCGCTATGTTCATGAATCTCATTCACCTGCAAACCAACAACTTCAGAGAAATGATATTATCAATCTTATGAAATCAATGGGGCATTTTTTCATATCCATACAGTTTGTCGATCCTCTCACAACAAAGATTTACTTTCCAAAAGCACCTGTCAACTGTAAAACAAATGAAGAACCAGAGATGCAAACAGTAAATGCAATCAGTCTGAAGAAGGGGCCCGACCCGAAACATCATCAATCCATGTTCTCTGTCTGATCTGTTGAGTTACTCCAGTATTTTTTTTTTTGCAAACAGTAAATGATGCGTTATTTCTTTATCTATGTCTGGCCCATTACTTGGGATAAATCGTGTATGCCTCCTGCATTTCCTTCCACGCTTGCGCTCTTGACTCTTGCAGGAATACTTACAGGTATCAAATAACATGAATATCCCGTCAGTGTTTGGTGCCAGTTCAATCTACAAAATGAAATGCTACTTACAGCACAAGAATATGTCACATGGCTCAGGTAGTCTGGGCATGATATGATCCACACGTGCCTTTTCCTAACATGCATTATTTAACCATCAGTATCTCCTTCTCAAGATGCAAGGGACTGCAGATGCTGGGATACTGAATAAATTGCTGGAGTAACTCATTGGGTCAGGCAACATCTCTGGAGGGCATGGATATGTGCATTTCCCGCCGGGACCCATCTTCACACTCATGTCTGAACATCTATCCAATCCGAGTCTTCCAGAGATTCTGCCTGACATGCTGAGTTACTCCAGCACTTGTGCTTTACTCAGTATATCCTTCTAGCATCTTATAGTGGCACAGTGGA
The DNA here is from genome assembly GCF_010909765.2 of Amblyraja radiata. Taxonomy (NCBI): domain Eukaryota; kingdom Metazoa; phylum Chordata; class Chondrichthyes; order Rajiformes; family Rajidae; genus Amblyraja; species Amblyraja radiata. The sequence goes on along the minus strand of NC_045958.1, from coordinate 94,706,597 downwards.
GCAGCGGTAGAGTTTCTGCCTTACAGCGCTTGCAGCGCTGGAGACCCGGGTTCGATCCCGACTACGGGTGCTGTCTGTACAGAGTTTGTACGTTCTCCCCGTGAGAGGTATGTAGGTTAATTGGCTTGGAGTTTGTGTAAATTGTCCCTAGTGTGTGTAGGATAGTGTAAATGTGTGGGGATCGCTGGTCGGCGCTGACTCAGTGGGCCGATGGGCCTGTTTCCGCGCTGTATCTCTAAACTAAACTAAACCTTTCATCAGTAAAAACAAGCATGTTACTTACCACTGTTGCAGATGGTAGGCGATTCTACCATATTAAAAAAAAAATCTTGCATTAGATGTTATTCCCTTTATCCTGTATCTGTACACTGTGGGCGGCTTGATTACAGTCATACATACTCTTTCTGCTGACTGAACAGCACGCAACAAAAAAGCTTTTCACTATACCTTGGTACACTATACCTTTTCACTATATCTTTTCACTATATCTTGGTACACGTGACAATAAACTAATCTAACCAATTTTCAGTTATACTGTGTGGAACCATAATATGTACAATTAACAGGAAGCCAGCACTTTGAATTTCCAGATACCTCAAATACATCAAGTGTAAAAGCATCCACAACCCTGCCAACACTAATCAGATCAAGGTCTCATTCAATGCAAAATTATGGACCATGAGACTTCGTGCAAAACTTGTCGCCACAGATGCACAACAGCGCCAGACAGCAAGGTGACAAGTTATAATACTGGACACCTAGTTTAAAGATTGGTAGTTATGAAACTAAAATATTTTGCAGTCAAAATCCAACTGCAATCTTCTGCAATTGTATAGGGCTCTGGTAAAACCACATCGGGAGTATTGCATACAGTTTTGGTCTCCTAATTTGAGGAAGGACATCCTTGTGATTGAGGCAGTGCAGGGTAGGTTCGTGAGATTGATCCCTGGGATGGCGGGACTGTAATAGGAGGAAAGATTGAAAAGACTAGGCTTGTATTCACTGGAGTTTAGAAGGATGAGGGGTAAAATTATAGAAACATATAAAATTATAAAAGGACTGGACAAGCTAGATGCAGGAAAAATGTTCCCAATGTTGGGCGAGTCCAGAACCAGGGGCCACAGTCTTAGAATAAAGGGGAGGCCATTTAAGACTGAGGTGAGAAAAAACCTTTTCACCCAGAGAGTTGTGAATTTGTAGAATTCCCTGCCACAGAGGGCAGTGGAGGCCAAATCACTTGATGGATTTAAGAGAGAGCTAGATAGAGCTCTAGGAGCTAGTGGAATCAAGGGATATGGGGAGAAGGCAGGCACGGGTTATTGATTAGGGACGATCAGCCATGATCGCAATGAATGGCGGTGCTGGCTCGAAGGGCCGAATGGCCTCCGCCTGCACTTATTTTCTATGTTTCTAACCATATTTTCTATATTTGGTGTTGAGAGGAAAAGGAGTTTCCACTTATTTTTCAGGGAGAAACACAATTGCATTTTTCTTTGAAGTCCTTAACTTGTGAAACATAGGTACAAAAATGTGATAACATATCCTAAAAATATGCCCAAAAGCAAATTGCTGGATTGTAGACTCTTGTACTACAAAATGCACAAGTTAATTTCTTATTGCTGCAGGGAATACTCAAACCACTGTTAGAATTTCACATGCCTCAACTGGTCTATCAATCAACTGGTCTATCAATACCAAACTAAAATGCTCATCCATTACTTTTAAAAATTCATTATTTTGTTACTTTACACTTAGCGAGTTTGCAAAAGGCTGCATTAAATTTAGAAACAAGGAATTGCAGATGCTGGTTTACAAAAGAAGACAGAGTGCTGGAGTAGCTCAGCAGTCAGGTTGCATCTCCAGAGGACATAGATAAGTGCGTTTTGGGTCAGGACCCTTCTTCAGACTCAAGATTGATGAGTGATGTTTCGGGTCGGGTCTCTTCTTTAGACTCACAGGCGATGTTTTGGGTCGGAACCCTTCTCTGAAGAAGGGCCCCGTTCCAAAACGTTGCCTATCCATGTTTTCCTGAGATGCTGCCTGACCTGCTGATTTACTCCAGCACACTGCATCTTCTGCAACACCAAATTTGTCTGCCTTGTGCATCTCCCTGCCAAGATGGCATTTTACTTAGGCAGACCCTTGCTACTAAATGACTTTAAATATTAATATAGAGCTGGAAACAAACAAACAAGTTTGGGTGTGGACAAGAAACTAATAAAATGGCCAATGGGTGAGATCACCTAACATCCAGCCAGAAAGTCGGGCTTTCTATTAAATCTGCAAATAAAAACAGGCAACAAGGGAACCAGATTGTGGATCCGGGTTTGATTTCTACGAGTTAAGCACAGAATCTGGACTACACTTATTGAAGCGCTGTTTTGCGATGAATGCTCCACCAAGGATCCCAGCTGCAGGTTCAGAGGGATGTAACAAGCCCATCCAACTAACATTACTCTATAACAGCACATCACATCGCAATGGAAAGATACTAAGTGCTGGAGTAACTCAGTGGGTCAGGCAGCATGCTTGGAGAAGGGTCTTGACCCAAAACATCCCCTATCCAGGGTGAGAACCCGTTGAGTTACTCCAGCATTTTGTATCTCTCTTTGGTAAACCAGCATCTGCAGTTCCTTGTTTCCTCAACATGTTGCAATGTGCAGGTCCTTGCATGGGGAATGCTTTTTGCCACGTGTCCCCAATGTTAGAACAGTCACCAAACTCAAAAAAATAGCGCAAAACACTCTGGAGCATGGAGGCAATGCAAATAATTCCATAAAATGCAAATCATTTCCTTTTAATTAATATTCCTATTTATTTTAATGGGTGCCGGGATTAGAGAGTAAACAGCAGACCAAAAAGCTAATGAATACTGCAGAATAGGATATCTTGCCCAAGCTCTACCCCACTCAAGGATTTGTAAATCATAAGTGATAACATTCTTACTGGATTTAAATACAATCCAAAGACAAGTATTAGGAGGGAAAAAAAATTACAGTGGCGTAGTGGTGGAGTTGCTGCCTTACAGTGCGAGAGACCCAGGTTTCTACCCATGACCTGCGTACGTTTTCTCCAGGTGCTCCAGTTTCCTCCAACCCTCCAAAGACGTACAGGTTTGCAGGTTAATTGGCTTTGGTAAAATTGTAAATTATCCCTAGTGGGTGGATGTAGAGTAGTGTTTCCACGCTGTATCTTTAAACTAACTAAAGTTAAGGAAATACAGGTCGTAGACTTGTACTTCACACTTACCCCATCGTTACCATACATTGCTTGAGTTACCCTGCAGTGTATGACTGTACCAATGTCTAGTCTACTCGCAGGCTCCTTCAATCTTTCTCTGAAACTAGCCATTTCAAGTGATTAATTCAATGATGCGCATCAGCATGTATGGAAGGAAAATTTGAGTAGGTTAGCTAATCTCATATGAAAATGATTGACCTCAGCAAGATCTCATTTTGAATGTTGCAGTTTAGTCACTGTAGTAATTTTGAAGTCTAGTCACTGTTATATCTGACCTTTCTGTCCTGGGCCTCCTCCATTGTCAGATTGAGGCCCAGTGCAAATTGGAGGAACAGCACCTCATATTTCGCTTGGGTAGTTTACACCCCAGTGGTATAAACATTGACTTATCTAACTTCAGATAGCCCTTGCTTTCCCTTCCCCTTCCCAGTTCTCCCACTAGTCTTACTGTCTCTGACTACATCCTATCTTTGTCCTGCCTCCTTCCCTGACATCAGTCTGAAGAACTCAACCCAAAACGTCACCCATTCCTTCTCTCCAGAGATGCTGCCTCACACGCTGAGTTACTCTAGCATTTTGTGTCTACCTGAAGAATAGACAACCTGCTTTAGTGACCAAGATAATTACTGCGCACTGAAATACCAATCAAAGCACAGATCCAAACTCTTTATCCTTTCCAGTGCAAGCACTTTAATTAAAGTTGGAACAGTATCAAGCAGAAAGTGTCATTACCTTTGCTCGGATATGTTGTCTTCCAACAGGTTAGTTACACTATGTATGCTTCCATCAAGCTCCGATTCATCATTTACCACAGATACTTTAGCATTGTCCTTGCCTCCATTTGGCTGCATGCTGTTTTCTATCTTTCCCAGATGGCGACAGATGTTCAGTTCTGTTTGCTGCTCTCCTTCTGTTTGTTTTCCTGAGGATTGTGTCAGACACGTGCATCTTGAATTTGTACGCTCCTGTTCGTCGATGGCTCCTTCTCTCTGTGATACGCTAGTGCTCTCATTTTCCACCTTCTCCTGTGAAGCTGAGGTACAGTTCATTTTATGATGGTCACATATCTTGGAGTCTCCGGAATCTAAAAAGTCATTGTCAACTCTACTGTCCGGAGGGGCAGTGCAGTGTGGACAAACACTTACTCCATTTTTCACATTGGTGTTGCTTTGATTTGAAGACTCCTCTGAAGAAATTTGGCAGCTGCCAGAATCGCAAGTTATTGCACACTCTGCTTCAGCTGAACAAGACGCGCACTGGGATTTGGGGTTAAAGATAACAGTTGCGGAAATTTTCATTCCGCCAGTCCTATGAGCTATTTTTTCTGCAGTTTCGCTGGGCTGCACATCATCAGTCCCTGCATTCCAACCGTTGACGTAAGAACTGGGTTCCATTGATTCTGCACAGTTACAACACATTTCTGGGTTACTTTCCTTCTGGCAGGCTTGCCCTTGCAGAGGTAGTGAATCGTTATTGCTTGGTCTGTGCTGTACCTCTTTTGCTTGCACGGTTTCCTCACTGCGACTCTTCCTCGCCTCTTCTCCGCAGAGGGGCGACTTGCCCTCCTGACGAGGTGGGCAAGAATCAACCGTCCCAGCGATCGTTTCTCCAGGTTCAGCAGTTCTGGCCAAGTCCTCGGCTGCTCCGTCCAAATCATCCATGAAAAACACTCGTTCCTCTTCCTCTGCTTCATGCCGTACCCTAGAGAGTTGGAGCAGCGTGGAGTTGGCGGAGTCCCCTGGTTTGGAGATGTGTTTCAACACGGGCTTGTGAGCTGGTGACTGGCACACGCTTGGTGGGGAGAGGAGACAGGACATTTCGTCTCCTACCCTGTGGACCATGAGGTTAAGTTGCTCCAGCTCCTCCTCGTCATACTGCATGGAACAAGCAAGTTCAGCTTCCGTATTTTCAGCTTTTACACTAAGTTGATCTTGTGCAAGTTTTTCGGGAACTTCAGGAGGGATGGCAGAGCGGATTTTTGGATTGACTGTAAATTCGCCTTCCTGGGATATGCAGAGGTTTCGTTCAAGCGTGTGGAGTTCATCCTCCGTTAAGGTCTGCAAGAGATCCCTAATTAGGGGGGGAAGGGAAAACAGGAAAAGCAAAACAGCATTAGATGAAGTCAAATACAGGTGTCATAGATAATCATACAGCACCAAAACAGACACTTCTGCCCAACTTGCCCACGCCAACCAAGATACATCTCGAAGCTAGTCCCTTCTGCCCGTGTTTGGCCAACGTATATTCCTCTATACCTTTCGTATCCTTGCACATGTCAAAGAGCACAATGTCGCAGCGATAAAGCTGCTGCCTCACAGTGCCAGAGGCCTGGGTTCGATCCTGACCATGGGTGCTGTCTGTACGGAGTTTGTACGTTCGTCCTGTGACCATGTGGGTTTTGTCCGGGTCCTCCGGTTTCCTCCCACACTCCAAAGATGTACAGGTTTGTAGGTTAATTGCCTTCGTAAAAACTGTAACTTGTGTGTGTAGGATAGTAACAAGGGACAGGGTGATCCCTGGTCGGCATGGACTCAGTGGGCCGAAGGGCCATTTTCAGCGCTGTATCTCAAAAATGTCTAAAGTTTGTCCAAATTTCTTTAAAATTTAATTATAGCTGCCTCAGCTACCTCGTTTGACAGCTCGTTCCATATACCCACCACCCTCTGAGTGAAAAAGTTGCCCCTCAGGTTCCTGTTAAACTTGCTCCTTGCACCTTAAACGTTTGTCCTCTGGTTCTTGATGCGCCTAATGTGGATAAAAGACTTTGCGCATTCACCCTATTTATTCCCCTCATGTGAATAATTAATTAGCTTCACCATAAAATTTAAATCATAATTGTCAAACTTGTTTGATTTTCCTTGGTACATTTTTTTATTCCTCTCAGGAAGCTGAAGTTTATTGATCATGTCACCTTAGTTGGACCCATTAAGCCCCTGTCCCACTTAGGAGACCTAAACAGCAACCTCTGGTGACCATGCCTGCCACCCAAAAAAATAATCAAGGTCGAGGTCACCTGCAACCTCCTACCATACTTCGATACTTTTGAAACATAGAAACATAGAAAATAGGTGCAGGAGTAGGCCATTCGGCCCTTCGAGCCTGCACCTCCATTCAATATGATCATGGCTGATCATATGATCATGGCTGATCAATATGAACTCGTAGTGCAGTGGTAGTGGGGTCGCCATGTCGTTGTAGGTAGTTGAGGTAGCAGTAGGGAATCTTCTTTGCTGACCAGGCATTATAATTGGCACATTGGGGAAAAAAACGAAAGCACGGGTTTTCAGAACCAAAGAAAACCGACCGGTAATGTTAAACGGCCGCTAAACTTCACAGCTGTGTATCTCTGGCTTATTAAATGTTGGCTCCTCTCCCCACCCCCCCCACCCCGCTCTTTTAAAAGACTTACCGTACACTGTGCTAGCCATCTTGACTACATCCTTTCTTTGTCCTGTGTGTGCGTGTGCGTGTGCGTGTGCATGTGCGTGTGTGTGTGTGTGTGTGTGTGTGTGTGTGTGTGTGTGTGTGTGTTCGTCTTCCGTGCTGACGGTCGATGCAGCTCGCGGTTTTTCAGGTAAGTGCCCCCGAGCTTGAAAGTCGCAGACAGTTTGTTGAAAAGTCGCGTAAGTGGGACAGGCCCTTAATGGGAGGAAGTAGTTGAAGTCGGTACAAAAATATTGAAAAGACATTTGGACAGATGCATGGATAGGAAAGGTTTAGAGGGATATGGGCCAAATGCAGGCAAATTGGACTAGTTTTGATGGTCAGCATGGACAAGTTGGACGAAAGAGTTTTTTCCTGTGCTGTATGACTCCAAACCAATATAACTCTAAACTAAAAAAGCTGAGATTTACAAAGAGCACTGAACCTGTGATTGTCCATATGGAGCTGCTGTGAAATGAAGCACTGTGGAAGTCTATTGCAAAGATCTTAGAGCAGAGCAAGATGGGCTACTCCTGCGAAATAAAATGGGCTGACGTGTAGTACGCTATGGAGGGGATCCTGGGCATTTTTCCCCGTCCATTTTAGTAACCGGAGCCTACCTGACCCGACCCGACTCGCAGTGTAATCAATGTTGCGGGGCAACAGTTTGTGTGTGTGATATAGGGTTAGATTCATAATTCTGCTCTAAGATCTTTGGTCTATTGTGTGGTAGTTAATAAAGGAACAGCATTAAAGCATTACACTCTGAACAAGATACATACCTAGACTCATCCATTCTGGTGATTTCTTGATTAAGAAACAACAGAACAAACATCTACCACTCACAACTATATTAAATTGAGATTGCAAGTTTCAAAAGCAGCAATTTTTTAATGACTTATGGGAACCATCATGAGCAGTTTTGACCTATTCCTCTTGGCTACCATCCCATCAAGCTGGGAAGATTGTTATTTTGAGAATACAACTGTGTTTCTGTAGTGGTTATAACAATAAAGAAAGCACGGGGCCCTGGGGAACAAATAGTAAACCGAACAGGGACATCCAGATCAAAACAGATGCGTGAAAAAGAGGTGTTGATCGGACAGTGGGAGCTATTCAACGTGAGGAAATTAATTAACAAAGAAAGGCAGGTCTTACAGGGTCTTGAATTCTCCAATGTTATGTAAATGGCCTGTCCCACTTGGCGATTTTTTCGGCGACTGCCGACGTCATATCAGTGTTGCCAAAAGATTTTCAACATTTCAAAATCCAGCGGTGACAAAAAACATGTTGCGACACTTGAAAAAACGGCGCGCGCCATACGTAATCACGCCGTAAATTTTTCGGTGACCTGATACATCAGTCAATGATGCCGGCAGTCGCAAAGTGGGACAGGCTCTTAAAATTCTTCAATTTTAAGTAACTAAACACTAACACCACCCTCCATTTTTCCTTCCCCTCCATTCCCTGTTCCTCACCTGGATGCGGATCAATTTCTCCCACTGTCCCACCCCTTCCCCTTCCATGTATATCCCTTCCTCTGACTCCATAATTTATGCATCTTCTCTCCTTATCTCACAGCCTTTGTCTTCTTACAATCTCTGGCCTTTGTCCACCCATGTGCAATAGAACATGTATCCCTCACCTGTATCCAACTATCACTTAAGACAGGCACAAAATGCTGTAGTCACTCAGCGGGACAGGCAGCATCTCTGGAGAGAAAGAATGGGCGACGTTTTGGGTCGAGACCCTTCTTCAGACTGAGAGTCAGGGAGAGGGAGTCTAGAGATATGAATTCTTGATTAGTACGAGTGTCAGAGGTTATGGGGAGGCAGGAAAATAGGGTTAGGAAGGAGAGAGGAGATCAGCATGATTGAATGGCAGAGTAGACTTGATGGGCCAAATGGCCTAATTCTACTCCTATCACTTAAGATCTTATGATGAAAGGGTTATTTGTGAAAACGACAGATCAAAGCAGACAATAAGGAAATGTAGAATGGATCATTGTTAGCTGAGGGGAAGGTGACAACGAGGCATATACAATCACAAAAATTAATCAGGACAGTGAAACTAGTCAGAGAGCTAGGGTGGGGGGGGGGGGGGAGAGGGGGAAAGCAAGGATTATTTGAAGTCAGAGAAATCAATATTCTTACCACTGGGTTGTAAGCTGCATTTGTGTCTATCTTCGATGTATTTAAAGTATCTGCAGTTCCTTCCTCCACCTATCACTTGCCAGCCCTGGTGCCCCCCCAGTTCTCTTCCAACTTTTTCCCCCCACTGCAATCACTGAAGAAGGGTCCCAACCCAAAGCATCTCCTGTTCAGGTTCTCTAGAGATGCTGCCTGACCCCCTGAGTTACTCCAGCATTTTGTGTCCTTGTTTTGGTAAAGCATCTGCAGTTCCTTGTGTTTAGGCCTGCAGGGTGGTTACAAAGGATTTGAGTTAATAGTTGGGGAAGAACTCCATATATTCCCAATGATGATTTAAACAAAAATCAGAACTCAGGTCATAAAGGACGGGAATACTAAAGTGATGAATAGAGTGATGAATAAGAAACATGTAGAACAGTGTGAAAAAGAAACGTGAGTAAATGAACAGGGTCTTGTCCAAATAATATCTTGAAACTCTAACAAGAGCTGTTTATGTACTTCCTGCACCAAAGATAATGCAACAGATGTATTAAAGCATTGTTCAAAGGCTTGTAGCAAACACCAAGGTGGCTTTCATTTTTGATAGAGAACGGAGAGAGCAGTGTTGTTCAAATGAGAAAGGTGATGGATTTGTTGAATAAATCACCAAATTTTTTCCTGTTACAACTTATTTTAGAAGCATGAGGGCAGATGACAGTGGAATAGATAACAAATAATCAGCCAGAATTAACTCACATAATAATGAGGATATGCTTATGCAACATGACAGTGTTACAATGTTAAGAATTATGTTCTGCACTCTGTATCTTCCCCTTTGCTCTACCTGCTATACTTGAGTTTGACTTGAATAGGCTTATGTATGGTATATCTGATTTGTTTGGAAAGCATCCAAAGCTTTTCAATGTACCTCCGTACACGTGACAATAATACTAAACCTGACAGCAAACAATAAAAAACTGATACTGGAAAAAGAGATGTAAACAGAAGAAAATATTAAAAACAACTTAAAAGGACTAATATACATTTGCTAGGGAGTTGAACACTTCACACTAGCCCCAAGAGGCGAGATATAAGAAAATGTAAAGTTACTGTGAAAAATGTGAAAATCCAGCCTGTTGGCAAAGAAATGTAAAAGAAACGTGAGGGACATCAAGTTTTATTAATCGTACCTAATTTTATTGGACATTAGAACCTTTTTCTCAGGATGAAGATGAGATGGGCAAAGTTTAAAGGAGATGTGCAGGGCAAGTTTTCTTTTACACAGAGGATGGTGAGTGCCAGGAACGTGCTGCCAGGAGTGGTAGTTGAGGCAGATATCATAGGGATATGGATTATGTACAGTTAGATAACAGGTGGTCTTGGCATGGTGTTCAGCATAGATAGTGTGAGCCAAAGGGCCTCTTCTTGTGCTCGATTATATTATAATTACTATTTTTCTCTTTTGACTTTAGAAACATAGCGTGGAAACAAGCCCTTCTGCCACCGAGTCCACCCAGCCAGTGATCACCTCGTACACTAGCACTATCCTTCCTACACACAAGCAACATCTAAAATTTGATCAAAGCCAATTAACATACACATCTTTACACCTTTGGGATGTAGGAGGAAATTGGAGCGCCTGGAGAAATCCCACGCAGTCACAGGGCGAACGTGCAAACTCAGTACAGACAGCACCTGCAGTCGGGATCGAACCCGGGTCTCTGGCGCTGTAAGGTAGCAACTCTACCACTCCGCCACTGTGCCGTCCCCGACTCTGCACCAGACCGCATGAAATTGCAGAGAGTTTTAGATGTTGCCTAGTCCATCACACAGACCAGACTTTCCACCGTTGACTCCATCCACTCATCACACTGCCTTGGAAAAGCTGCTAACATAATCAAAGACTTGTCCCTCTCTGGGGTGGGAGATTGCAATTTCACGTGGTCCGCCCTGTTTCGACGAATGCAATCAACCTGGCGTGCACAATCAAATTAGATCAAATAGAACAAGTTGTCCTTCAACTTTAGGTTGTGTACGCTATATGCAACAAGAAGAAGTCCCTCTCTGTCATTCCACCTTTTTCTTTCTCCAACTGGTAGGAATTATAGAAGCTTGAAAGCATGCACTACCAGACTCAGGCACAGCGTCCCATCTGTTATTAGTCTTCTGAACAATCCTGTCATTTGATTCACCTCTGCCACTGTGTTATACACCAAACATTTTGTTTTTGTTTATTATTGTGTTTACTACTGCAAGTAAGAATTTCATTGTTCCATTTTGGGATATATGACAATAAAACACTTGACCTCATTGTGGACATTGGACTCTGTCTATGGAACTGATGTGCTACATTGCTGAGAACTATATTCTGTGCTCTATATCTTCCCCTTTGCTCTATCTATTGTATTGGAGTTTGACAATTATATTTATGTATAATATTATCTGATCTGATTGGATAGCATACAAAATAACTCTTTTCACATGTCGATAATAATCCTAAATCAAAACTTGTCTGCTATTTTAGTTACTTCCTCAAAAATTGATTGTATTCATCAGGCATAAATTAATAATATACTTTGTGAGGATTAATTTCTGCAAGTTCTCAATCAGTATGCCTTTGATTCTGAATTCCAACAAATCAAATTTCTATTCTGATTCAGGTAGTTTGATCAATAAGCCAATCTTTATAAAAGATTTCTAATGCTGGAGGAATTGAACTCTCCATTGTAGATGATAGATTAATAGATGTATAATTTCATACTATATCTCATCTTAAATAATTGCAAAAATAAATCAAATGTAAATAAATCTGGATCGCTAATCGAGAGATAATAGTTGAACCTTGGCTGTCTCCTTATATACTTTTACAAGGTTGAAATTCAGGTCTTGGGAGTTGGTCCATAGTAGGATTTAGTTGCATTATTTACCCTAAATATGCTTTAGTTAACTTAAGTGAATTATTTTCTTGACTTGTTATTGATATTCTGGGATGTTTGTTGCTTTCTCCTCTTCATTATTCAGCAATTTCTTAATTGTTATGTGTGTTATGAGGGCGGCACACTGGTGCTGCAGTAGTTACTGCCTTGCGGCGCCAGAGACCCAGGTTCAATCCAGACAACAGATGTTGTCTATACCAGGTTTGTACATTCTCCCTAAGACAATGTGGGTTTCCTGGGGCTGCTCTGGTTTCCTCCCACATCCCATAGACGTACAGGATTTTATTAATTGGCTTCTGTAAAATTGTAAATTGTCCCTAGTGTGCAGGATAGTGCAAGTGTACAGGGTGATCGCTGGTCAGTGCCGAATCGATGGACCAAAGGACCTGTTTCTGCACTGTATCTCTAAAGTCTAAGGTTAAGTCTTAACCTGTTTCCCAAACAAGTTGAGGTGCAACCTGACAGTGTGCTTTCTATGGTGCATCCGTAGAAGTTTGTGAGAGTCATTAGAGACATGCCGAACTTCCTCAGTTTCCTCAGGAGGTACAGGCATTCATCAATGTGGCTGGTCCACGGCCGATCATTGGTCATATTAATGATATTACAAAAGCAGGCAAAAGCAATAAGTTACAAAATGACACTGACAAATTGATAGTAGGCAAAAGTGATGTATTTCAATGTTTGTGACTGTGAGGTTAATTTTTGGGGAACAGAAGGCAAATCCATGTGTTGACAAAATCGTGAAATGCCAAGAAAAATGATGATCCAAAGAGAATTAATGGAATATAGATCACCAAAATGTTAAGTCAGGAGCAAAAGAAATAATAAATTGGTGGAACGTATATCTTTATTACAAATAGAACACAATATAAAAGGATTTACCATAACAATATATAGTCCTGGCCACACTGCAATTATAGTCTGGCATAGACACAAGGCACTGCAGATATTTTTGAGAGTCAGCATGGAAACAAGCTCTTCAGCCCACCGATTTCACGCTGACCATCGACCATCCGATCGCACTAGTTCTATGTTATCCCACTTTCTCATCCACTCCCAACACACTGGGGGCAACTTACAGAAGCCAATTAACCTACAAACCCGCACATCTTTGGGAGGAAATCAGAGCACCCGAAGGAAACCCCTGCGGTCACAAGGAGAACATGCAAACACACACAGAGACAGCACCCGAGCTCAGGATTGAACCTGGGTCCCTGGCGCTGTGAGGCAGCAGCTCTACCAACTGTGCCACGGTGGTGTCCTAAAATTAGCATGGCATTCAGCTCTGGTCGAAAGACAGTCAAGTACGCAAAAAATAAATCAAAGATGGAATAAAGCATGAGGAAAATAATGGTTCATGGACCTGATTCAGAAATTCAAATCCCATCGTTGCAACCAAGAAAATTATGCTCAATTAATTTAATAATTTCAAATGGAAAAGATAGCATCAATAAAAGGTTACCAGGAAACAGGGGATTACCAGAAAAAAAATGCCTATAGAAAAGGAAACCTGCTTTCCAAATCAAGATGGAGAGGAATCTGCAGTTGCTGTGTTCCCATGCACTTGTTACCTTGGTCCTGCTTGGTACAAGGGATCACTGGTTTGTGAGATGCTGAAATGAGGAACTGCAGTGCATCTTACGAAATGGTAGTGGAGGAAATAAAAACTCAGCACAGTGGATGGGTTAGTCAAGCATGCATAAGGCTTCTGAGAGTTATTGAGGCTGCGCTCTTCCAGATAAGTGCACAGTATTCCAAAACACTCCTGATATGTGCCTTGTGGATGGTGTAAAAACTTGCTTAAGGTGGACATTCAGTCTCTGACATAGTCTTGTAGTTGCAGCATTTATGTGGCTAATCTAGTTGAGTTTCTAGTCAATGATCATCCACCTGGCTATTGTAATGTTGTGGATATCTGGGCAGCACAGTGACGCAGTTAATAGAGCTGTTGCCTCCCAGCGCCAGAAACCCTGGTTCGATCCAGGCCCCAGGTACTGTCTGTGTGGAGTTTACATTCTTTCTGTGACCTCATAGGTTTCCTCTGGGTGATCCAATTTCCTCAAAGATCCCAAAGCCGTGGGTTAATTGGCTTTCATAAATTGCCACTGGTGTGTAGGGAGAGGTTTAGAAAGTGGGATAACATAGAACTAGTAAAAGGATGATCGATAACCAGCATGGACTCAGTGGGCCGAAGGATCAATTTCCGCCCTGTAACTTTAAATAAGTTCAACCAATCAATTTAGATATTCTTGTTGAAAGTGGTCATTGCTCATATCGTCTGGGTGTTGCTTATTGCAGATATGGACTGCATTTGTTGAGGACCTGCAATCATTAGTCGACATCCCCTCATTGGACTTGAGGAGTAGCTGAATGGTTTACCTCAGACACTGCCTCGGGGAACTGCATTGCGATGCTTCTGACAGCCGCTGCAAATATGGTCACGTTTTGGAGCATTTTCCGATTTTGATTTTGCCAAAACAAGTGACTACATCCTCAATCAAATGCTGCCTTGTGGTCAAGATTGGTCACTCACACTTCCCCTTCGAGAAATCTGCCCACAGTGTACAGATATATAATGAAGGGAATAACGTTTAGTGCAAGATAAAGTCCAATCAAATCCGATTAAAGATAGTCCGAGGGTCTCCACTGAGGTAGACAGAAGGTCAGGACTGCTCTCCAGTTGCCTGATAACAGCTGGGAAGAAACTGTTCCGGAATTTGGAGGTGTACTTTTTCACACTTCTGTACCTCTTGCCTGACGGGAGAGGTAAGAAGAGGTAGTGACGGGGGTGAGACCCATCCTTGATTATGCTGGTAGCCTTGCCAAGGTAGCGTGAAGTGTAAATGTAGTCAATGGATGGAAGGTTGGTTTATCACTTGTTATTGTATTTATTGTTACATTTATCATTACTGTATGTGCGTTCATAAGATCATGTGATAGGAGCAGAAATAGGCCATTCGGCCCATCAAGTCAACTACACCATTCAATAATGGCTGATCTATCTCTCCTTCCTAACCCCATCCTCCTGCCTTCTCCCCATAACTTCTGACACCCGTACTAATCAAGAACATGTTCATGTGAACAAGGAATTTCAGTGCACCCTGGGGTATAGACAATAAAGTAATCTATATATCTGAACCTGGGAAAGGCTTGTGCAGCGTTCAATTTATCTTAATTACTCGAGCATGACACAGAATGACAAATGTACAAGTTGCTAGCAAAGCACTTCTGAAAGGGATGGCTCATGATTTCCTGATGTGCCGTCTCATGCAATGCTATCACCCAACTTTGTATAAATTGACTAACGAAAATCAACAAGAAGACACTGCCAGGTGTGACACAATGCGTCTTTTGGGGGGAAAAAAACTATTGTGATCAAAATCTACACTAAATTGGGAAAACTAAAGCTAATGCAGATGGAATTAGCCTGAGAGCAAAACATTTTAATAAGCTGTCATTGAAAGTGATTTTCAATTGGCAGATGGGATGTAGAATATCGGGGGGAAAACCACGATAAAAATATTGGTTTAAATGGCTTATTTGTACTACAGTTTAAACTATCCAGTGCGCAAAAGTAGACTGGGAAGATTACAAGTATAGGCACAACAGCACTCTGAGTGATGAAGAACATACAACAGTGCAGCACAGGAACGGTTTCAGTGCTGAAGGTGCCAAGACCAACTCTTACCTGCCTTCACAGTTCATATCTCTCCATTCCCTGCATATCCGTGTGCCTATCCAAAAGTCCCTTAATTGTCACTATTGTATCTGCCTTAACCACCGACCCATGTGAAGCTTTCCAAGCACTCATCACCCTCTGTGTAAAAAGAAAATTGACCTACACGTCTCATTTAAACTTTGCCCATCAAACCTTAAAGCTATGCCATTTAGCATTTGATTTTTCTGCCATTGAAAAAGTTATTTTGAAGAACGTCAACATTGATGGCTCTACATTTGAGGAAGGACATCCTTGTGATTGAGGCAGTGCAGCATAGGTTCACGAGATTGATCCCTGGGATGGCGGGACTGTCATATGAGGTAAGATTGAAAAGACTAGGCTGGTATTCACTGGAGTTTAGAAGGATGAGGGGCAAAATTATAGAAACATATAAAATTATAAAAGGACTGTACAAGCTAGATGCAGGGAAAATGTTCCCAATGTTGGGCGAGTCCAGAACCAGGCGCCACAGTCTTAGAATAAAGGGGAGGTCATTTAAGACTGAGATGAGAAAAAACTCTTTCACCCAGAGAGTTGTGAATTTATGGAATTCCCTGCCACAGAGGGCAGTGGAGGCCAAGTCACTGGATGGATTTAAGAGAGAGTTAGATAGAACTCTAGGGGCAAGTGGAGTCAAGGGATATGGGGAGAAGGCAGGCACGGGTTATTGATAGGGGACGATCAGCCATGATCACAATGAATGGCCGTGCTGGCTCGAAGGGCCGAATGGCCTCCTCCTGCACCTATGTTTCTACATTGTAGATTACCAAGGCATTGTTGATTAAGTCAGCAAGTAGGCAACTAATAGAGAGCTGGGTCATGGTGTGTCATGTTGGCTGTCAGCATTTACAGTAAATATAAGGAGCAGCATTATAACCTTGCAATGCCCCTGCTAAGAACATGCTGATATCAGACAAGACCATTTGATTTTTGTTACCTTTATTTGGGAAAATGAGTAGGGAAATGTCAGATAATGAGTCTCATATGAGTGAAAAGAGAGTTACTGGGGGTATAGATCAATCTATGCTTGGGAAGGCAGGGATTAATAAACAAATTAGGATGGTTTTCTTCGGAGAGAGGCTGCGTGACCAATATGATTTTTTTTCAAAACAGTAACAAAATACATTAATGAGTACAAAAGACAGCAGACAAGGACAGAGTACAAGTAAAGCCCGTGACAAGCAAGTGATTGAGTAACTCAGCGGGTCAGGCAGCATCTCTGGAGAACATGGATAGTTGACGTTTGGGGTCGGGAAGAAGGGTCCTGACCTGAAATATCACCTATCCATGTTCTCCAGAGATGTTGCCTCACCTGCTGAGTTACTCCAACACTGTGCCTTTTTTTGCAAACCAGCACCTGCAGTTCCTCGTTTCTCAGCCTTTGACAAGGTCTCACATGGGATACTGCTCTCAAAGGTTAGGGAAAGGACTCAAGGCAATTTTGCCAATTGAATCCAAAATTGGCTTGGAAATAGGAACAGGATGATGGGGCATTGTTTTTTCTCAGTGTCACAGGGCTCAGTGCTGGGTCCCTTGTTATTCACACAAATGATTTTAATGTGAATGCAGGAAGTATGATAAATATGTTTGCAAATGAAATGAAAATGAATGCTGCTTTTGACAGTGAGGATGATAGCCTTAGGTGACATACAAATACAGATAAAGGTGGAAGGCAGGGAACTATTAATATCATGATGGTGGAGTCAATAATCAAAGAGGAAATAGATAATCCATTAGGTAAGAGGAATAAAAGTAAACCTAGTCAACATGTTTTTAGAAAATGCATTTTTACTTGAATTCTTTAGGATGTAACAAGCAGAGTTGATTGACGGGAACTTGGAGATGAAGTACAAAAAGCATTTGACAAAGCGCCACGTGAAAGATTGCTGAATACATTTAAACCCCATGGTTTCGGAGGTGGCCTGTTAGAATGGACTGAAAATTCGTCATATCAGAGAGAAAAAAGAGTTGAACTAAGTGGATCCTTTTAGGACGGGAAGGAGGTAACTATTGGGAGAACTACAGGGATCAGTTGGTGGCCTATTATTGTACACTATTTACAGTAATAACAAGGAGGAAGGAACAGTATGCAAAGTTTCCAAATTTGTTGACGATATGAAAATAGGTGGAAGGGCAGGATGTGATGAGGATACTGTGAGTCTACAACAGGGTATGGATAGATTGAAGAAGTGGGCAAAAGATTGGCAGATGGTGTTTAATGTGGGGAAGTGTGAGGTTGTGCACTTTGATAAGGGGAATCAAACGGTAGATTATTAAAGGAAGTAGGTGTTCTAGTGCATGAATCACATAAAGCTCGCAGGATGATCCAAGGAGTAGCTTGTTTAGGTTTATTATTGTTATGTGTACCATAATCAGATCATACACACACACACACATAATATATATATGCACGTGCATTATCAAATCAAATTCAAGTACAATAGATAGAGCAAAGTGGAAGATACAGTGCAAAATATAGTTCTAAGCATCATGGAGCACCTGCTTCTTAGACCAATGAGGTAGACATAAATCGGACAGTACCCTAGTTTATGGAAGAACCGTTCAGAAGCCTGATAATGGAGGGCAAGAAGCTGTTCCTGAGTCTGGTGGTGTGTGCTTTCAAGCTTCTGTATCTTCTGTCAAACGGGAGCAGGGAGATGAAGGAAATCTTCCCCAAAAAAATACATCACTTCCCACTTGAGAAGGCTAATAAAACCAGACGTGACGAATGGTAGGGCCCCAGTGAGCACTGAGAAACAGAGGGACTTGATCTACAACGTCAAACATCCCACAAAGTGGCAGCACAAGTGGATAAAGTGGTGGAGAAATTGAAGAACAAAATTCCACCGGTTATTCTCTGCCCACCTTACCACCAGTAAAATAAGAGCAGGTGTAAGTAATAGAATATTTGAGCATGGAAGCTTTGGTCCAAGTATTGAAGGCAAACGGAGGTAAACTAGCTTAGATGGGGCACCTTGGTCTACATGGACGAGCTCGGCTGAAGGGCCTGTTTCCATGCTCTATGACTCTGAGAAGCATGTAGAATTTCTTCACCACTTTATTTGCCTGCGCTGCTACCTTCAGGGATATTTGGACTCTGACATCAACGGGCATCCCCACTTTTGGCACAATACAAGGTTGGTGAAGCAGCTGCGATGCTGGCACTAGGTATACGGTCCTGAGGAATCCCTGCAACAATATCCCAGGGCTGTAATCATCGTCTTCCAACAACCACTGCCTTCTTCCTTTGAGACTCAATCTGTGAAATACTGTATATACCACTTAAGACCACTGACAGGGCTCTTCAATGCAGTTGACAATACATCATGGAGAAGAAATGAAAGGGACTGTTTAACCCACCTTATTTTTTGCAGCAAAGTGCGAAATGGTCGAAATAAATCGGACATATCCTCTGGCTTGCGTTCCAAATTCAAAGGCCCCTCAGGAAAAACCAATAAACCACTTCAAAAAATATTTTGGGGGAGAAAAGGGATGACAGTTAGTATTAAAAAGGTCGCAATGTTCTTTTGTCACCAATAGTGTACAAGTGTACAAGTTAATTCAATAAAATTAAATTTCCTGCAACGCATTCAGTTGAAAGTAAATAATAAATACTGAACAAACTGGTTATGCAACTAAATTAGCACAAGAATACTGCGACATTGTGTTTCATTTGTGCTAATTCTTCAGGTGGCAGATGATCTTCAAATAGTTGAAGAGAGACAAGCTTGCAAATCTACACACAGCAATGTTCGGATTAATATAAAATGCTTATGTGGCTAATACATTTTTCCCCTACTGTCAACGATATTCCTTTTGCATTTTGATTGAGGCACAAAAATCAAAATTTTGCCCACGCGTTTATAGGTCGCATTTGTACACTTTATCTAGTGAAAACATTTCATGCACAGATGTTTAGTGGATGTTGGCAAAGCTCCATGTATTCATCAGCATTACTGCTTAAGGGATTGGAGCTATTTATTATCTACTATTTTGTCATTGGGCATGCTAAACTGAATTCTTCCAGTTTAACTGCAAGCCGAACCACCTCACACTCTTTTCACTCTGTCTGGACTTTATGGACATATAATCCAACAAAGGTGGCGATAGAGGAAATTATTCAAGCATTTTGAGATGTGCTATTCTTCAACCCTTGTACATGAATCAGCAGATTTATTTTGGTTTTACATCTTTGCTTTTCCAATCACCTCTCCTCAAGTTTCAAGAAAATGAATCCTGTATATTTATGCAGGTCAGAGGCAGCATCCGGGCCATCAGTGAAGCGGTCAATGTGCATCCAAGCAATCTGCGTTTGCAGAATATTTGTTTAGCTGAGCGTGACCCTGTTCCCAATTAATGTCAGAAGGGGCAATAAACATTTATCATGTGCAGACTCTCACAACCCCAGGCACGCTGTGGTTTAACTGCATATGACACCAAGGGCATTCTCGGCTGTGAGGAGTCAACGCAACTTAGGAAGAATCCTGACCTGATTCAATGACTCACTGAACACTGGGAAGGTTGAAGCTGTCAGCTTCCTGCTCCCTATCTTGTGAAGTGTCCCCGGTTTGCTATCAAGTGTCCAAAATGATGTCCTGGCGGTCACAGCGTCACATTTAATTTAGTTTAGTTTGGTTTAGAGATACAAAGCGGAAACAGGCCCTTAGGCCTACCGAGTCCGCATTGACCAGCGATCCCCACACATTAACACTACCCTGCGCACACTAGGAACAATTTTACATTTGCACCAAGCCAATGAACCTACAAACCTGTACGTCTTTGGAGCGTGGGAGGAAACCGAAGATCTCGGAGAAAACCCACGTGGGTTACAGGGAGAACGTACAAACTCCATACAGACAAATTCCCGTAGTCAGGATCGAATACAGGTCTCTGGCGCTGTATGGCAGTAGCTCTACTACTGCGCCACCGTACTGCCCTAATGTAGAGATGAACTTTGGAGCTAACACACACTTGTTAAACACCAATCAACTTGGTCAACGTTGTTCCAGACTTTCCAAACATGACTAGCCAGGGCGTGGTTTAATGAATTTCAGATCGTACAACTGATAATGGAAGTGCATAATACACAATATAGTCTTCACCACATCAAAAACTGCAGCAGGATTTCTTCAGCACGCTTACTGGGCAATCATCACAAAACCAATCCACTTGGGAACTGATTAAATCTAAACAAAATGCACAGGATTTAAATTTTCTGTCAGTGTTCTTTTACAATATAGTAGATATACTGGCTGCTCAAATGGAATCAGAAGCAAAATGGACTTGATTAATGACACGCCAGATATAAAGGGGTCTTAATGCTCCCTGCCTCATAATTGAGTTCAAACACTGCCAGCTGGGTATGCGTTAAGGATCTTTCACTGAGTGGAATCCATGATAATCAGTCCTTTAGTTCTGTGCCTAATGAAATCAGAACTTGGCTATAATAAGAGGCAATCACTGCTCAACACAAACAAAGTGCGTATCATATCACATGCATGCTGATTCATGCCTTTTTTTTTAATGCAGCAATGCAAAACATAACCCTTCATTTTTAAAGGGAACCGGATTGCAAGCAGTGGAACAGACAGACCGCACAGTATCACGCACACAATTTGGTGACCTGCTGGAACAAATCCGAAACAAATCCAAGCATGCTGGGCATTTTACAAGAGTAACTAAGGATGGATTTAAAGGGGAAGAGAGTACATGAAAGGTTACGAAAGACATCCGAATTAATGGGATTGAAAGTTCAAGAAGGATTAAGAGAGTAAGTTCGAGTGAGAGAGGAGGTGATTACCTAATTAAAAGTGTTCTATATGAATGTGCAAAGTATAAGAAATAAAGTGGATGAGCTTGACACTCAGTTAGAAATTGGTAAAAATAATGTTGTGGGAGTTATCTACAGGCTCCCAAACAGTAGCCTGGAGATAGGGTGCAAGTTGCATCAGGAGTTAAAATTTAGCATGCAACAAAGGTAATGCAATGGTGGTTGTGGGAGATTTCAACATGCAGATAGACTGGTAAAATCAGTTTGATGCTGGACCCCAATAAAGGGAGTTTGTGGAGTGCCTCCGGGATGGATTCTTATAGCAGCTTGTACTGGAGCCTAGCAGGGAAAAGGCAATTCTGGATTTAGTGTTGTGCCATGAACCGGATTTGATAAAGGAACTCAAAGTAAAGGAACCATTAGGAGATAGTGACCATAATATGAGACGTTTTAATCTGCAATTTGAGAGGAAGAAGGTAAAATCGGAAGTGTCAGTATTGCAGTTGCACAAAAGGGGACTATGGAGGCATGAGGGCGGAGCTGGCCAAAGTTGACTGGAATGGGACCCTAGCAGGGATGACGGTGGAACAGTAATGGCAGGTATTTCTGGGAATAATCCAGAAGATGCAGGATCATTTCATTCCAAAGAGGAAGAAAGATATTAAGGGCAGTAAGAGGCGACCGTGGCTGACAAGGAAAGTCAAGGACAGTATATACAAAAAGGTATAACATAGAAAAGATGAGCTGGAAGCCAGAGGATTGGGAAACTTTTAAAGATCAACAGAAGGTAACTAAAGAGGAAATATGGGGAGAAAAGATGAAGTACAAAGGTAAGCTAGCCAAGAATATAAAGGAGGATAGTAAAATCTTCTTTAGGCATGTGAAGAGGAAATAATTAGTTAAGGCAAATGTGGGTCCCTTGAAGACAGAAACAGGTGAATTTATTATGGGGAACAAGGAAATGGCAGACGAGTTGTACGGTTACTTTGATTCTATCCTCACTACGGAAGACATAAACAATCTCCCATGCGTAGTAGGGAATAGAGGACCTAGGGTGATGGAGGAACTGATTTGATAAGGGAACTCAAAGTAAAGGAACCATTAGGAGATAGTGACCATAATATGATACGTTTTAATCGAATTAATTTAATTTAATTAGTGATCATTTTTCAATTCAATAGATTCTGGATCAGTTCCTGTGGATTGGAGAGTAGCTAATGTTATCCCACTTTTCAAGAAAGGAGGGAGAGAGAAAGCAAGGAATTATAGACCAGTTAGCCTGACATCCGTGGTGGGGAAGTTGCAGGAGTCGGTTATCAAAGATGTAATAGCGGCGCATTTGGATCGCAGTAACAGGATCGGTCCGAGTTTGAAACATATAAGATTGTTAAAGGTTTGGACACGCTAGAGGCATGAAACATGTTCCCAATGTTGGGGGAGTCCAGAACCAGGGGCCACAGTTTAAGAATAAGGAGTAAGCCATTTAGAACGGAGATGAGGAAACACTTTTTCTCAGAGTGGTGAGTCTGTGGAATTCTCTGTCTCAGAGGGCGGTGGAGGCAGGTT
Organism: Amblyraja radiata; assembly: GCF_010909765.2. Classification (NCBI taxonomy): domain Eukaryota; kingdom Metazoa; phylum Chordata; class Chondrichthyes; order Rajiformes; family Rajidae; genus Amblyraja; species Amblyraja radiata. The sequence continues at coordinate 94,683,815 of NC_045958.1, read as the reverse complement.
CTCTGGATGCTTTCAAGAGAGAGCTAGATAGGGCTCTTAAAGATAGTGGAGTCAGGGGATATGGGGAGAAGGCAGGAACGGTGTACTGATTGGGGATGATCAGCCATGATCACATTGAATGGCGGTGCTGGCACGAAGGGCCAAATGGCCTACTCCTGCACCTATTGTCTATTGAGTCAATATGGATTTACGAAAGGGAAATCATGCTTGACAAATCTTCTGGAATTTTTTTAGGATGTAACAAGTAAAATGAACAAGGGTGAGCCAGTGAATGTAGTGTACCTGGACTTACAGAAAGCCTTTGATAAGGTCCCACACAGGAGATTAGTGGGCAAAATTAGAGCACATGGTATTGGTGGTAGGGTATTGACATGGATGGAAAATTGGTTGGCAGACAGGAAACAAAGAGTAAGGATTAACTGGTCCTTTTCAGAATGGCAGGCAGTGACTAGTGGGGTACAGCAAGGATCGGTGCTGGGACCGCAGCTATTTACAATATACGTTAATGATTTAGATCAGGGGCCTCCTGCCCGCCACAAGAATTTATCCAGCCCGCAGCAAGCTCAGCGCAGGACGGAGCAAAGATCTGTATGCTCTATGATCTTTGGGACGGAGCATGTGTTAGTTACATGTCGAGTCGATTCGAGTCAGGGAGCATGGCAGCCCGGAGCTGCTCTCAGTGTTGTTACCAGGTAAGTCCTTCGAATTGTCAGAGCCGAGCCATCACAGGGTTGCCATGAAGAAGGGTGCAATGGGGGATGGGGGGGGGTTGTTCGGCGGCGATGGCCAGAATGGTCGGCGGCGAGTCATAACATGTGATCGTTCCTCTCTGCCCTCTCTCTTTCTGGCCTCTCTCTTTTTATCCTTTCCCTTTCTGCCCCCTCTCTTTCTGCCCCCCATCTCTCTCTGCCTCCTCTCTCCCCATCTCCCCTCTATCTGCATGCCCCCTCTCTCTCTCTCTCTCTGCCCCTCTCTCTCTCTCTACCTCTCTGCCCCTCTATCTCTCCCTCTGCATCTCTCTCTCTGCCTCTCTCTCTGCATCTCTCTATCTCTCTCTCTGCATCTCTTTCTCTGCCTGCCTCTCTCTCTCCCTCCCCCCCCTCTCTCTCTGTCTCTATCTCTCTCTTTCTGCCCTCTCTGTCTCTTCCCTCTCTCTTGCCTCTGCCTCTCTCTATCCCCCCCCCCCTCTCTCTCTCTCTCTCTCTTTGCCCTCTGCCTCTATCTCTCTCTCTCTCATTAAATTTATAAAACTGACATTTCTTTATTTTTTCCTATGGCCCGCAAAACCTTGGTACACAACGGATTTCTCTGCAATATTTTGCATGTAAATAAATATTAAATGCATGCATTAAAATCTTTGCCTAACAAAATTAAATTTGTGCCTTTAATACCAGGCACGGAAGAGAAAATGTGTTTGAGACAATAAAAACATTTAATATGCATTACTACATTTTGTCTTCCTCAGGGACCCAAGATGCGCCAGTTTTCAGCATCTGGTCTGTGAGCAGCTTCAACCAACTCACTGTTATTGTTTTGTTCTAGATATTAAAAGGTTTAACAGTTGATTTTAGAGACACAGCATGGAAACAGGCCCTTCGGCCCACTGAGTCCACGCTGACCATCGATCACCTGCTCTCACTAGTCCTATGTTATCCCACTCTCACATCCGCTCCCTAAGCACTAGGGAGAATTCGACAGAGGCCAATTAACCTACAAACCCACTTGTCTTTGGGATGTGGGAGGAAACCAGAGCACCCGGATGAAACCCGTGCAGTCACAGGGAGAACGTGCAAACTCCACATGGACAACAACCAAGGTTAGGATCAAATCTGTGTTTCTGCTGCTGTGTTGCAGCAGCTCTACCAGCTGTGCCACTGTGCAGCTCTTAAGCTTTTCTTCAGTTCCAAGAACGGGGCTTTAATGCTGCTGGCTGGATTACCCAGCTGTGGTCAACTGGAATAATGTGAATGGTGCTTAACCAAATTCAACCTGTCATTGTTGGATAAAGGGACTCAATTATTGGAATACCAACACCTAATACCTAAAGTGGTTTGAAAGTCCCCCATTGTAGATCTTTATAGTCCACTGAATCTGGTTTTATTATCGTGTGATACATTTGGTTGTATTATGCGAATGATAAATTTGAAACTTGGATGTGAAACAGCAAGAATTGGCATTTTATAAAATTATCTTTCAAGTGTTGGAAAAAAGATACTTACCAGATAATGGCCAGTCGAGGAATTGTAAACATTAATGCTGGCTCATAGTCATCAATCAAATCTTGTGTGAGGTATCCAAGCTTTAAGGCCCTGCAAATGAATCCACGGTTAATTGTTTGTAACAAAATATCAAGAACGAAGATGAATATTGTACCAATGCATGAAGCACCGGTTGCCTACAAAAAGCCCCTCCCTCCTCATCCTAACCATGCAACTCGAGTGAAACATAAGGTACAAGAACGTTGACACAAGATTCCAGCATCTGCAGGCGTTTGTGTCAAGATTCCAGCATCTGCTGTCTGAAGAAGGGCATTGAGCTGAAACGTTATCTGTTCATTTCCCTCCATGGATGGTGCCTGGCCTGCCGGCTTCCTCCAGCACTTTGTTTGTGCTCAAGTACTGAGTGTGACCAACTTAGGGATGATACGGTTGAGGGTTCAAGCTAGAGGCTTCAGCATGTGAATGGCTGCTGTTGTGCTAAACATGCCTATGAAATGCTGTAATATCAGCTTTCAGTTGAAACGTTAAACTGAGCCTCCATTTTTGCTTTCTCGGAGGACATAAAAGTTGCCATGGCTTTATATTTGTTAAACGATGCAGACAGTTACCCTCAGGACTCTGGGTAATAATGATAACTTATACAGCATCACAAAAAACAGTTATTAACGCAAAGCTGTAATGGGAATCGGCTATTTGAAATCTGGTTCCTGTGTTTCCTAATTGCATTAATGATTATGCTTGAAAAGAATAATCATTTATAGCAAGGAGTTTTCGGTTACCCAAGATCATGAAATGCATTACATAAAGACAATTATCTTTCCCCCTTCACTTAAATGTAAAGTTAACTTTTGTGGAGATGATCATTTAGTTCAGTTCACAGATACAGCATGGAAACAGGCCACTTCAGCCCACTGAGTTCATACCGATTATCGATCACCCATTCACACTAGTTCTATGTAACTCGCTTTCGCTTCCGCCCCCGACATGCTCGGGGCAATTTACCGAGGTCATTTAACTGCAAACCCGCACACCTTGTGAATGTGGGAGGAAACCAGAGCACCCAGAGAAAAGCACATGGCCACAGAGCCAACATGTAAACTCCACACAGACAGCGGCAGTGGTCAGGATCAAAGCCGAGTCGCTGGCGCTGTCAGCAACAGCTCTACCAATTGCGCCACACCAATAATAAAGATTCAAGAAACTGCAGATGCTGGAAGCTTGAGCTAACACAAAGTTCTGGAGGAACTCACTGGGTCAAACATAGAAACATAGAAATTAGGTGCAGGAGTAGGCCATTCGGCCCTTCGAGACTGCACCGCCATTCAATATGATCATGGCTGATCATCCAACTCAGTATCCCGTACCTGCCTTCTCTCCATACCCTCTGATCCCCTTAGCCACAAGGGCCACATCTAACTCCCTCTTAAATATAGCCAATGAACTGGCCTCGACTACCCTCTGTGGCAGGGAGTTCCAGAGATTCACCACTCTCTGTGTGAAAAAAGTTCTTCTCATCTCGGTTTTAAAGGATTTCCCCCTTATCCTTAAGCTGTGACCCCAGCATCTGTGGAAGAAATGGAGTGATAACGTTTCGATGAGTGGTCTGAAGAAGGGTCACACAACATCTTCTGATCACTCCCTCCACAGATGCTGCCTGATCCGCTGAGTTCCTCCAGCACTTTGTGTTTTAGTAAAGAAGGTACAGTCTGCTAATCTGTCTCCAGAAACAGGAAGTCATGCTGCCTCGACAAAGCAAGGCCATCAACATAATCACCCCGGACACTCCCACTTCTCTCCGCTCCCAACTAGCAAAAGGTACAGAAGTGTGAAAACGCACCTCCAGATTCAGGGACAGTTTCTTCCCAGTTGTCATCGAGCAACTGAACCATCCAATCAACAACTAGAGAGCGGTCCCATGCTACCATCTACCTGATTGAAGACCCTCGGACTATCTTTAATCGGATTTTACTGGACTTTACCTTGCACTATATGTTCTTCCCTTTATCCTGCATCTGTACACTGTAAACAGCTTGATCATGTATAGTCTTATGGCTGACTGGATAGCATACAACAAAAAGCTTTTCACTGTACCTCGGTACACGTGACAATAATCTAAACTAAAGTTCTGCTGGCGTTGTGACCACATGGCACTACCCCTTGAATTGCCATCATCCAACTCCCTCCCAAAAAAAACCCAGATCAATTAATTGGTTACACATCTCTCTGCAGTTTGCGCCATTTCACTGCACTGCATCTCACATTAGTTTTCATAATAGAAAACACACTTCAATATAATTCAATACACAAAGCAGCTTTAGGCCATTAGTAAAGTATGGCAAGACCCTCACTAAATTAATCTTTCCTCTCCCTCCAATGCTTGTATCAACCAAACACAATTATCAACGCTATTCAGGTCTTAAAACAGCAAGAAATCTTTTTGATGCACATCTTACAAATGCATTATTTTCAGATTAGTTTGTTCCAGTTTTTTTTCCCTTGGATAAATTCTTTCTACCCTTCTCTATTCAAAATAACCTCATCGTTAAATAATTTTTCCTTCCATCCCCTTTCTGTAGTACTTAAAATTATTGATTAGCAACTGCTAAAATTAGATAACTTGAGATATAAACCAGCCTTATTGCACAGCATCGACAGACATGAAATTGTCTCCGACTACTATCAATAAAACTGGTTGGCAGCAAGTTTATAAAAGGCAAAGCTATGGAACATAACCTGGTGCAGTTCAGCTTTTTTAAGATCTTTACATGTGCAAACAATTCAGGACTGTTATTAAATACAAACTGACTTCCCCACAATAGATGGTTGGATAGCAACCAACCATTGTTTTGCTTCATTCCAATGAATCAGGAACCATACATGCCTCAGGAAAATACCATTCCAAGTTATTACAGAGCAAACCAGTATAGCAAGAATAACACAAACACATGGCCAATTATATTTAAAGCACAGATAATGTTCACATGAAGTACTCAGGCTTGCTGCATTCCAAAGTCACTGCCAGTTTTCCCAACCGGAGCAAGAGAGTCTGCTGCACAGAACCAGTCAAGTGGCTGGAGAGTCATTTGATCATCGCTTCAAAGTGATAAAATGACATGTTATTACATCTAACCTGTTAAAATGTACCCAGTGTCAAGGCTAATGTTCTCCTCAACACACTACGCGCCCCCCCCCTATCACCAACCCCAACAACTAACAGCTCACAGTGGCGCAGTGGTGGAGTTGCTGCCTTACAGCAAAATGCAGCACTGAAGACCCAGGTTCGATCCCGACTACGGGCGCTGTCTGTACGGAGTTGTACGTTCTCCCCGTGACCTGTGTGATTCTCTGAGATCTTTGGTTTCCTCCCACATTCCAAAGATAAAAAGGTTTGTAGATTAATTGGCTTGATTAATTGGCTTGATAAATGTAAAAATTGTCCAGTATAAAATTGTCCAACTTCAAATATAATCCCTGGTGGACTCTTCGGAAGGTACAAGGTACAAGGCTTAAAAACAGATACCATCAATTTGGCAAAATCAAAGTGCTGGAGTAACAAAGATAGACAAAATGATAGAGTAACTCAGCGGGTCAGGGACCTTTCTTCAGACCCCTAATGCAATCAGTCTAACGAAGGGTCCCGACCAAAAACAACACATATCCCATTTTCTCCCGAGATGCTGCCTGACCCCGCTGAGTTACTCCAGCACTTTGTGTCTATCTTTGGTATGAACCAGCATTTGCAGTTCTTTCTTATTACATGTTGGAGTAACATAGCAGGTCAATCAGCATCTCTGAAGAACAGGGACATGCAATGTTTCAGGTTGGGACCCGTCTTCAGACCGATTGTATTAGGATCCCGACCGGAAACGGCGCCGGTTCATGTCCACGGATGTTGCCTGACCCGCTGAGTTACGCCAGCACTTCAAGATTCAAGAGAGTTTATTATACACACACACATAAATAATCAGATAAAGTGCAATGGACTATTAATGTTCACTTTGTTTATTGCTTAAAATTCCAGCAGCTGCAGTTTCTTGCGTCTACAATCAACTTGGCATTTGTAGGCCGAGTTTTTATATAAACTGCCTGCTCATTTTCCCTCCATAAACCTTTGTACAAAGCTGAGTGCATTCATGTGCATCCAAGTGCTGGAGTACCTCAGCAGGTTGAATGGAGCTTGATTTGTCACACATGCAAGTGTACAGTGAAATTCATGCTGCATATATTACACATGCAGGCGTCCCCATTTTTTAATGCCAATATTCAAAGTATGGTCAACCTGTGTGCTTGATGTACTGGAGCAGTTCCTGCAGACCGACGTCCCCCTCCTCTCCTCGCCTGGCCATCTTTGCGTCTCGGGGACACCTCCTGCAGCCTACCTGAAGGAGCTAAAGGCATTACCCCAGTTCACCCTCCCACCAGTGCTTGCTCTTCGCGTCCGACTTCACCAACTCCCTCCTCGTTACACCGTCTGCGGAACTTTCGGAGGGGTTCCCGATCCCACCTACTGACAAGCCTTCAGGCGGGTTCCTGGTCCCAAGTCATCAGGCGAGGTCCTGCCGAGCCTTTGGACAGACTCAGACAGGCCTTCAGGTGGGCTCCAACTAGCTGATCAGACAGCACTGCTGAAAAATATGGATAGGTGACGTTACGGGTTGGGAATCTTCTTCAGACCCGACCCCAAACATCTGTCCATGTTCTCCAGAAAAGTTACCTGTCCTGCTAAGTTACTCTAGCACTTTTTTCAAAACCGGCATCTGCAGTTTCTTGTTTCTACATTCTGTATATTTTCATGCACTTCCTTCCTGTCGTCCAGTGCCAAACCTTCCCCCTCTTTAGTCAACCTTTTCCCCTTTTATAACTTCTCTCTCATCATAGCTTGCTTTTTCATTGCTTTGTGTTGCTGGACCCTTTACAAATCTAGTTTCCATCGAGCATCTGACTGATAACACCAAAGCAGAACATGAAGCCCTATCACAGATACTTTATTCTTGTCATCGATACCTTGCTTCCCTGAAAACACAATCACATTATATCAGATTGTTCAAAAATTCCACCGCACGGACCAGACTTCCCACCATCGACTCCATCTGCAGATCTGCTGCCTCGGAAAAGCAGCCAACAAAATCAAAGATTTGTCCCACACCCGCTCCCATCCGACAGAAGGTGCCGAAGCTCGAAAGCGCGCACCACCAGACTCAGGAACAGCTTCTTTCCTTTTGTTATCTGGCTTCTGCACAGTCCTTCCATAAGTTACGGATGGTCCGATTCACCTCTATCCCATTGCGGAAATTGGACAGTCTACAAAACCGAAGCGCTACAATGCCGAGAGCGATATTCTACACAATTTATCTTCCCCTTTGCTCCACCTATTGAGTTTAACTTGATTGTATTTATGTAAGGTATATCTTATCTGTTTGGATAGCATGAAAAGCAGAGCTTTTCACTGTAACTAGGTTCACGTGACAATAATAAACCTAAAGCTAAAATTAAGTATCCTATTCAGCGCACGCTTAGCACTTCCCTCCTCTGTAATCTGGAGAGGAAGTCCCCAGGTAATGACAGAGCCCTGGTCCCAAGAACTAATTAGCTTATCTAAATTTACTCTGGTGTGTAGGGAGTAGATGAGAAAGTGGGATGCATAGCCTAGTGTGAATGGGTGATCGATGGTCAGTGTGGACTTGGTGGGCCAAAAGCCGTAAGTTTACATGCTGCACCCTTAATTAAACTAAACCCGCAGCTTCTAATTAAAACATGAATTTACAAAAAGATTTAGTGTTTGTGAAACACCAATTCCCATTGTTTTGTGAATGTTAAGAGGCTACATGCTAAGACATGCAGCGTTAGTAATCTGAATTATGAAGGTAAAGTGCCCCCTGGGACCCGTGAAGCCAGAAGAAGAAAAATGAGAGTATATGTCAGGAAATGAGCTCATCTGAGCAGAAATAAAAGCGATAAAGCTGAATAAATTTCAGAACAGACTAATTGTGGGAAATAAGATGTGCAAGATAAATAAATAAACACAATTCAACAAATAAACATGTTGTGAAGAGATAAAATTAGTAATGAATAATATAACATGGAATCATTGTTAATTGTAGAACATAAAGTACTGGAGTACCTTAACTGGTCAGATTGCATCTCTGGAGGACATGGTAGGTGACATTTCAGGTGGTGACCCTTCTTCCGATTGGGTTACATGAGATTCAGTCTGACGAAGGGTTCCGATCCGAGATGTCATCTATCCATGTCCTCCAGAGATGCTGCCTGATCAGCTGAGATATTCCAGCATGTTTTGTGTTCTATGCAAGATTCCAGCACCTGCAGTTCATTGCATCTCCAACATTGTTAAATGATCACTCACAACAAATGCAAAGCAAAATACAAAGTGCAGGAAGAACTCAGCGGGTCAGGCAGTATCTGTGGAGTAAATGGACAGACGATGTTTCCAGTCGGGACCCTTCGACAGACTGATCAAAAGAGAAAAGAAAGTCAAATTGGTTTTCTGACTAACCAAGTGTGGAATCTGGGGAATATCACTATTTTAACTCAATGCACACAGAGAACGACGGTACACAGATGAAAGAAAAGAAAACAAAGACTGAGAGCAAATGGATTTGTAGGCTGTTCACCACATTATGTCCCAGAGAGACTCTTGTTTTCTAGTTGTATGTAAATGAGCTTGATTTTTAATTTGAAGAAGTGCGTTGTAGCAATTCTCAAAGGCCCTCCTTCAGTTTTCAATTTATTGTGGCATGGATACAACAGATATAATCAAAATTGCTAAACTAATTTAGAAGGCATAATAATGAGGAAAGAATAGAGTACATGAGGATATAAACATCTCAGTGGAGTGCAAAGAAAGACCTTAATGCAGCAACATGTGCATCACGTCAGAGTTGAGTTTAGTTTTGTTTAGAGACACAATGTGGAAACAGGCCCTTCGGCCCAGCGAGTCCGTGCTGACTAACAATCACCTGTACACTAGTTCTATCCCACACACTAGGAACAATTTACAGAAGCTAATTAACCTACAAACCTGCGTGTTTGGAACGTGGGAAGAAATGCCGCGGTCACAGTGAGAACGTACAAATTCCGTACAGACAGTACCCGTGGTCAGAATTGAACCCGGATATCTGGCACTGGAAGGCAGCAACTCTACCGCTGTGCTTCACAGGGACACCATTGACCAACTACATGGCAACAACCTTCTCAAAGAAGTACAACATGGGAAAAGAAAATCAAGGCAAATTATTTTATTCTAAAATATATTGCACACAAAGGAAAGGAAGTATGCTACAGTATTATTGGGCCTTATTACATGCAATTCTAGTCAAGTCGAGTTTCTTGTTGTGTGCATAAATAAGGCGATGGATCGGTACGATTAAAATCTTGCCTGACGTACATTAAAGTTTTGCATTTAACATGAGGTCAAGCAAAATAATGACATTATGGTAATTCATGACCAGTGGCCAATGGACTAATAACCCATTACCTTATTTCAAACATCTGACATTATTCCATATACTTTAACATTTTTGGTCAATTTGCTTAATTTGTTTAAATGAACCATAGTTCCCATTTTTGGTTTAATTCTCTATCTACTTTCCTTATAGTGCCATCAGTCTTTGCCGTGGAAAACAAAGATGTGTGGTTTTTCTCCTGAGCATCCAAGCCATTTATAAATAGAATGAATAATTGCAGTTCCAACATAAATCTTAGTGGGATATGAGCCCTGGCTTCCAATCTAACAACCTTCAAACTGTCCCACAAATTCAATACTCAATCTCTTGCTGTGCAGTCAATTTCTGGGCCAGGTCAATAATGTCTTCAATTTCAGGAGCTTCGCCTTCAAAAGAACATCTTTTCAAATATGCTTTAATCAGATGTGTCTTGAATTCCACATCAACAACTCCTTAGGTGGGTCCCAACCCAAAACGTTGTCTGTCCATTCCGTCCTCAGATGCTGCCTGACCCGCAGTTACTTCAGCGCTGTGGGTTTTGCTCAAGTTTCCAGCATCAGCAGTTCTCTGCGCATCCATAGATAATTTACCTCTTCCAAAAAAATCCATTGGCTGCGGTCTGCTTTCATATTTAGACTATGTTGGCTCCCTATATGTATTCAATTGTATTCGATCATTCTATTCTTAAACGCAGATCTTGCAGAGTTGTAAATGTTGCCTAGTTCATCACACTGACCAGACTTCCCACCATTGACTCCATCTACACGTCGCATCACCACGAGACTCAGGAACAGTTTCTATCCCTCTGCTATCAGGATTATGAACAGTTAGGTTAAGGTATAAGCTAGGATATAGTGCGATTCATCTCTACCCCATCGCAGACATTGGACTTTGTCTACACAAATGATATGCTACAATACTGAGAACTATATTCTGTAATCGGTATCTTCCCCTTTGCTCTATTGTATTGGAGTTTGACTTGATTGCAGTTATGTATGGTATATCTGATCTGTTTGGGTAGCATAGAAAACAAAGCTTTTCACTGTTCCTCAGTACACAAGACAATTATAAACCTAAACACTGGTAATTGTCGAATAATTGAGTTGTGACTCATTTGTTTATAATTAGTGCTTTCTTTTTACCCTCCCATGTTTCTTAAACACTGGAATGACTTGTAGAATTGTTACATATAACATTTTCCAATCTGAAATGGCTTGATAACCAAGAGAACTTTGGGAAGTTATTATTCATTCATTTTTAGAAACTGAGCATTTATTGTCCACCCTGGCTGCTCTCAAGGTAGTTGTTTCCCAGCCTGAAGAATGGCTCTCGGACCAAAACTTTGTCTGTTCATTTCCCTCCACAGATGCTGCCTGACCTGCCGAATTTCTCCAGCATTTTATTGATTGCTCAACATTCTCACCCAAATCGTTCATATAAATGACAAATAATGGGTCCACCACCAATGCCTGTGGCATACCACCAGTCACAGCCTTCCAGTTCAAAAGGCATCCTTCCATCATCATCCTTTGCTTCCAACCATCAAGCCAATTACGAATAAAATTAGCTCGTTCTCTCTGGGTTCCATGTGATCCAGGTTTCCAGACCAGTCTACCATTCATGACCTTAAAGGGTTTTGCTAAAGTTCACATCATGTGACAGTAGCCTCTCTCTTGGAGATCACCCTGATCCCATTAACAGGCCAGGAGAGGCCACCTCAGCATCATTGGAAACAACTGGCTCGAATAGCTGATATTGCTTGGCCATTTGAACCGTTTCAGCCTACTCCCTATAAAACCTTGGCATGCTAGCCAGAGGGGATAAGGGAGAATATGAGAGAAGCAGGAGCGAAAGAGGAAGAAGAGAGTGAGGAAGGGAGACAACGTGGAGCAGCTCCCTGCTAGCTGTGTTCCCGTCTCAGAATCGTAGAAGACTGAGCCACTGGGACAAATCCGTGACCACCAGCCCCACCATGTGGGTCAAGACTGGACTGCCAGGAGAGAAGCCCCAGACAGCCAGCACCTTTAGCAAAGGCTAGGACCCAAATGCCTCCTCCTTCGAAGACCAAGAAAGGACAAGATCAAGATCACCAGCGTCATTGCAATTGTGATAAGACGGCGAGGGACAGTACACCCTCGTCCTGGAATTTCTTACTATTGTAAATTGAATATAACACGCGAGTTCACCCTACGGCGAGTGTCAATGTGGTCATTGCCGAACCAGGTTTCGTCCCCCAACACAACAATAGACCACATCCATTGCCCTGCCCTCATCACGCTCAATATTGGTTTTGAAATAACATTGCCTGACTGAGATTGTCCCTGTATTACCTCTCGTCTTGGGCTCCCATGTTATTTAAGAACTACAATGTTAAATTTGGCCTCCAATGTGATAATATGAGTGGATTTGATTTCACGGTCTACCTGCTCACCACCTTCTTTTCAAAAGTGGCAGTTCTGATATGCATTTCAAAAAGGTAATAAAAATTAATCTGATAAGAACATGTTTTCCAGGCAGCCAATGAAGAATGTAAAGTAAGGAAAGTAGATAAAGTCATAAAGTTTATTAAGTCTAATCTTTCACAGACCACAAGTAATTTTCCCATGAAGAACCTTAGTCAATTTATTTAATCTCAAGGGAAATTAATAACCACAAATCTTTCTTCGCGGAAATGAAGTGGTGATGTTTCTCTCCATTCTCCTCCCCAAAAATGATCTGACACATTTACAGCATTTCAAGGATGACATGCTACAATGCTTGTGGAGGCTTTGGAAAGGGTGCAGAGGGAGCCTACCGGAATTATGCCTGGATTAGGAGGTATTAGCTACAAGGAGAGGCTGGACAGACTTGGATTGTTTTCTCTAGAACACTGGAGGTATCAGGGTGACCTGATAAAAGTTTTTAAATTATGAGCAGCATGGATAGGGTAGATAATCAGAACCATTTTTTTCAGGATTGAACAAACAAATACTTGAGGGCATAGCTTTAAGGTGTAAAGGAGATGTGCAGGGCAAGTTTTTTTTCCACACAGTGGATGGTAAGTGCTTGGATGTGCTGGTTGGTGGTTGAGACAGATACAATGGTGGTTTTTAAACACCAGGTGGTGGTTGAGACAGATACAATGGTGGCTTTTAAAGGGACTTTTGGATACGTATATGGGAGTGCAGTGAATGGGAGTGACATGGATTATTTGCAGGTGGATAAGAGTTGGTATCATGTTCGGCACATACACTGTGGGACAAAGGCTCTGTTCTTGTGTGCTATCCTGTTCCATGTTTTATGTTCGAATGCAATCTTGACCACATAAACCAAACCTTTCCAGAGTTGCAATGGTAGAAATCAAAAAGGTTTCCTGAAGTTTTTCACCATTGCAAGCAAATTATAGCATTTTCGGGAGTTCGCGTTTGTTTTTGTTTCATCAGATATGTTGTTCAAAAGAAGTACTGATGCATTCAGAGCTCAGCATTGTTTGCACTAAGAACAAAGCAAACTTGTGAACATAAGGCAATGTATTACTGGTGTCACAGTGAGCGACGGTTGAGCAAGAAGATGACGTGACGTTGACAAAAGTATGAGCTCTGCTATTTTCCCTTGGGCTACAAGCAATTTGTTTATACATCTGCAGTTCCTTCTTACACATTTGTTTATACACATTGAGTTGTCTATGAAAAGGCCACCTATACCCCCATAACACACTACCATGGAACTATTAAAGTATTTGAAACACAAAACCCTTTTAGGAAATGCAAATTCATCCTACTTTGAACCAGGCAACAGCATTGACTGAGAGTAGAAACAAAAAACTGCAGATGTTGGTCCATATCAAAGAGACACAACGAGCTGGGGTAACTCAGCGGGACAGGCAACATCGCTGGAGAAAAAGGATGGGTGATGTTTCGGGTCTTGACCCTTCTTCAGTCCCGAAATGTCACCCATCCTTTCTCTCCAGAGATGCTGTCTAACCCGTAGAGTTACAGCAGCACGTTATGTCAGTTCCACATAACTAATCATTTCAAGGGTCAGCAGTCTAGAACTTCAGCTAATATTGATATGGTTTTTAAAATGTGAATCATTTTACATGAGGCAATATGTTTGTCCACTGTCCATAGCTCTGGAAGTTAGAATCATGTATTCTTTATTTTTTTTTCTTGCATTAAAATAAAATAATTATTTCACAAATACAGCATATTTACCAGATAGTGTTCTCTCGCTTTGCAGAGGCAGCTTCAATCAACTCCAATAAAATGACGATGCACACATAGTGCTGGAGTAACTCAGTGGGTCAGGCAGCATCGCTGGAGAACGTGGATAGACGACCTTTTGGGTGGGGACTCTTCTTCATACTGCATCAGTCTGATGAAGCATCCCGACTTGAAACATCACCTATTCGTGTTCACCAGAGACTCTGCCTGACCCTCTGAATTACTCCAGCACTTAGCGTCTTTTTTTGTAAACCAGCATCTGCGGTTCCTTGCACCTCCAATAACAATGACTCTTGTAAAATAATAGAGGAGTTTCAAATGAGCATGCTGACAGAAGATGCAGGTATTTATAAATTTATCAAAAAATTCCCTTCTTGGAAGACAATTTTGTTGACCAAAATATTGTAAATTTAAAGAATATAGGCAAATTGCCCATCGGTATTTTGATATGTTATGGACGAACAGTGGTGTAGGATCAGGGACATAATTTTAAAGCTTGGAGTCACTAATACTCCCACTTTGAGCCAGAGCATTCAGGAACATTCTTATCAACCCATTTGAACCTTTGTCAATGTATCCTTTTTAGTATAGAGTTTCTTCCAAGAGCCCTCTCTCTATGCGCCAAAAGTACAGATCTACCACCGATTTAAAACCAATGCGGTCAAGAACAGACACCTCACTCTACCTAAGTGCCACATTTTTGGGGGGGACTTCTGGCAGGGGTTTCAAGTGCGCTCTTGTAATTTTGTTTGGATTAAAGGTGGTGGACCACTTGTTGCCAGTAAAATCAGTGGTGGACCTGTACCCACAACGCACTTGTATCAAATTTAAACTGTAACAAAATAATTTCATTTTAAACTAAAGCAACAATCTTACTGCGATCTCTAAACAAAATGTATACTTAAGTAAGGGCAGAAATCTTTTTCAATGTTACCTTTCAACTGTTTCACAGAAGAGAACAATGACTTCTTGCTGTACATAATACTCTTTAGGAGATTTCACAGGTACCATGGCAGAGACATAACTGAAAGACAAGACAAAATAATGAGAATACACTTTTTACATTAACTTGTGAAAAAGTGTCAACATTAGTTAAATAAATATATGGGTGGGGTAGTTTCTGAGAGGGAAAGACATTTCACTTCCTTTATCCTTCACTATTACATAATTTTAAGTAAACTTAACGGTCTCAAAATCAAGTACAAAACAAATAGTAGGAAAGTCTTCTACTACAGATATATACAAACTCAGCCTCTTACTTATAACAAAGAATTATTGCCTCGGGTGGATCAGCCTCACGTTCCACTTCAGAATCAGATATCAAATATTTCATGGCTACGCTCTTGGGCCATTTTGGTGCCCAGTTTGTAGCCATGACCTCAGCCACAAGAACGTTATACCCAATTTCAATGACACTGTACTCCCATCTCATTCAGTAAAACCTATGGATTAGGAACACTCCAAGGACTTCAACAAGTGGCCCTATTTTCATTCTATTCAGAAGTAAAGACGAATCCAATGGCATCAATGAAATTTCTCATTGGCATATCGGAAGAGGTAGGAAATTAAAATGTGGAGGAACTCACGATGCTTTATGAAGGGCAGACAAAATGGAAACTCCTCTGGTTTTAGTTTAGGTTATTGTCATGTGTGAAATGCGTTCATTGGTACTTTGTCACATGTACGTAAGTGCAGTGATTTTTTTGTTTGCATACAGTTCAGTTGCAATCTTACTATACATTAGACACAATCATACCAGGTATAAAGGTGTAGGATAGTAGACCATACTGAGACAGTACACGTGTCGCCACGTTTTAGGCGCTATCTTGTACCCTTCAAGTATGAAATTTAAAAATGTTAGAATTTTAGCTGGGTCATAAAGGCCCGTTGTCCTGCAATGTATGCCGATGACTCTATCCACTGTTCCCACAAGTGAACAAACAAACACAGGATTTAACGTACTTCCAGACCCATTTGGTTTAATTTCACTTGACTAGATTGTTACTGAAGCTATGACAGGATCGACAAGGATCTAATCTCTTGTTTTAAAAATAATTTCAATTTGCAGCGGTCAATGCCTATAATCATGTTGTTTAAAGTTTGGAGGATAAAAACATAAGGAATTAACTGCCCAATCATGCACAAGAGTGACACACAAATCAAAACAATAAATCCTCAACTGTTAACCTTCAAACGTAATTTAACGGTTTAAATATATAGTTAGTGGATCTGTATATTACAGATTACTTTAACCATAAATTGGGGAAATCCCAATTATTTGAATTTTTTTAAACGATGACTTTCACAGCTTACTCACTGAGTCAACAGAGAAAACTGGCAGGTGTGACATGATTTGCATGGAGTCAATTCTCTCCAATTGGCACCAAATTGGTGACATCCACCCAGGCATTTAGCAACCCAGAGAGTAAAACCTGTGGAAGTCTGGATGGAGGAGGCTTCAATCAAAGCAGTAAGATGCATGCATGTGTTGAGATTATAAGGCTCAGTTATTACCCTCAGGGCTGCACGGTGGCGCAGCAGTAGGGTTGTTGCATTACAGTGAATGCAGCACCGGAGTTCAGGGTTCGATCCCGACTACGGGTGCTGTCTGTACGGAGTTTGTACGTTCTCCCCATGACATGAGCGGGTTTTCTCCGAGATCTTCGGTTTCCTCCCACACTCCAAAGACCTACAGGTAAATTGGCTTGGTAAATGTAAAAATAATTGGCCCTAGTGTGTGTAGGATAGTGTAAATATGCGGGAATTGCTGGTCGGCGCGGACCTAGTGGGCCGAAGGGCCTGTTTCTGCGCTGTATTTCTAAACCAAACCCCTTCAGTTAAATAACATGCCAACATTCATTGTATAGTTTTGTAGATGGATTATGATATTGCTACAGAAAGCTCAGACAGTCATAGTACAGAAGGAAGCCTTTGAGCCCACTGTTTGTTCATGCTCTTCGATAGAGGGCGAGGAGAAAGATTTTTCTTTGTTTTCCAACTTCTGACTCTACAATATCCATATTTCTTTCCCTGCTTAAAATATTTTTTGGCTTTTCAAGAACAGACCCAAGATTCCTGTGCCAACAATTTATACCGAATCATTTAATACAAATTATTTGCTTGATGAGACTATTAATAGCAACAAATTAAAATTAGTATTTCGTGTCATATTTTCCCCTCACGAAAATAGACTTTCAACGCCTCCACAATTTACATATTCTGGTTCAGTGGATGAAGATTCAAATGTACCAGTGCATTTCCCATCTCTTATTCCCCATTTACAATCCCTGAAAAGTTTATCTTCAAGGAAATATTTCAAGGAATTACACATTTGAATGTCATGACTTGATTGTATTCACCTATAATCTTTTTTTGAATGGATAATACGCAAATAAAAGCTTTTCACCATCTTGATACGTGACAATAAGAATAGATAGACAAACAAACTAGTATTTCATTCGACACCCTTGAGCATTCTGAAAATGCACTAACTCCACAAAACACATGTTTTCACCCATCTCCTCATTCCCTTAACCTGTCCTCTCAACATATAGTGGTTCTGCCTTAATATATGCAAACCCTCCCACTTATTGTAAGCAATAAATTTTAAATGTTGTCTAGTCTACAAATTAAAATGCCTGTAGATACAATGACGACGAACTTAGGTAGAAAACCAAAATCACATAATCCAACAGAACAACCAATTTCCTATCCACTCTGCTATGTTTTGACTTTTACCATTTTCCCGATTTCTGCAAGAAACACCATGTGGAAAAACTGCATCACATATCCATTTTCCTTTCATTCATCCAAATGAGCCACATTCAAAAATCTACTCAAGACGACGTGCCCTACAGGCATGAAAACCTACTCAAATTAATAGGAAAAGATTGGAATGGAGCAGGAGATTCTGCTAACAGTGCATGCATCAAGATTTACCATAGTTCAAATTCTGCAAACAAGCCATCAAATTGTTTGAGGGATTCCTTCATTTTGTTAGTATAGGCATTCAAGTCTCTCAGGCACTGGTCACGGATAACATTTCGTACTTCTTCTAGGCTGCGGGTTAAATCTTTGGCCAAGGGTCGCATTGCCATGCTCTCTATTTCACGGTTCATGATAATTGAACCAGCTGCTAAACACTGGATTTAAAAGAAATGAACAGTACAAACATCAAAATTGATCTTCAAATTAACAAAATCACTAAGCAATGAATGATTTGTCTTCTGCAGTCTCTTGTAAATGACCATAAAGAATAGTCTTGTCTGACTAGAAAGTGCAGCCATTTAGGGCCAAGTACATAAACAGAGTTATCACACTGAAGCAGATTAACAGGTCAAGTTTTACAATGCATTCTAATTAAAACAAGATGTGTTCCAAAACTGTGCTTCACCGATTCAAGATAATATAGCTTTAAGGGACAGCAGGATGAGAAATTGTAGGACATGTGAAGAGCTGGCAGGTGCAATTGCAGATTAAAAGAAACGTCAATTTCAGTTGCAATTACCCTGTTCGGGAGATTACTTGCAGATAAAGACATTAGATAATTAAATTGGTTATTTCCTATATATGTGCATATGAACCAAAGATAATAATCAGACATTTAGTTTCTAAGACATAAAAACACTGAAAACTGCTTACCTCAGCTCCAAACCAAAGCTGTCCTCCGAGATTATCATGCCGTATTTCCTCTGGAAACTTTACACAGAAATCCCGATTTGCTCGTTCGTTTGGGATGCATTCCTGCATGATCTGGTTTATTATATTTAACACATTATCCTAATTTATAAAAAAAAAGGAATTTCAGGGAATTCCACCTCGTTTATGATAGACAATAAAGAAATTTGCCAAAGTGGATCAACATTATCACAAATTCTAACACAATTGACATATTCCAATTCAAGGTTTCAATGTTTCAAGGTCAGTTTATCGTCACATGTACCATTTTAAGGTACAGTGAAATGCGAATTACCATTCTGAAGAAGGGTATCGACCCGAAACGTCACCCATTCCTTCTCTCCAGAGATGCTGCCTGCCCCGCTGAGTTACTCTAGCTTTTTGTGCCTACCTTTGACATATTCCTATTAATGTTTACATCCTTCTGATGTTTACAATAAATGGCGTGCTTGTTGATATATGATTGCTTGTGGGCGAGATATTGGTTTAGTTTATTGTAGTCTTAGAGATACATCTTGGGAGTAGGCCCTTCAGCCCATTAGTCCACACCAACCATCGATCATCCATTCACAATATTTCTATGTTATCCCACTTTCTCATCTAATCCTGACACACCTTGGGGCAATTTTACAGAGTTCAATTAACCTACAAACCCTCATGTCTTTGGGACATGGGAGGAAACCAGAGAAAATCCACGCAGTCACAGGGAGAACGTGCAAACTTCGCACAGACAGCACCCAAGCTCGGGATTGAACCTGGGTCTCTGGTGCTATGAGTCAGCAAATCTACAGATGTGCCACTGTGCCATCCTTTCAGTTGTCCTACATGAAATTAACGCAGATCATTTTATGCAGCTGGATTTGGGGAATGATAAGGTTGGAGGCTGTGGAGAGTAGATCACCAGAAGGGATGAAATCAGAGACAGTTTGGGATGATGGCCTGGTGTTCGTCTGTGGGGCCATGGTGAAAGGGTAGATATGAGATGGTGTTGGAGAGTTGGTACCTGGCCTCAGCACGGTCGAGGTCAGCCCGTCAGTCTACATGGCGCTTCCCTTGTCGGCGGGCATAATGACAATGTCATGACTGTTGTCAAGTGAACAGAGGGTGGTGTGTTCAGAGGGTGTGAGATTGGAGTGTCTTGGGGATTAGATAAGTCAACACGGTTTTGTTTTGGGGAAAAAGAGACAAATTTATAGAAGCAAATAAATTTACAGTGCATCAGGCAACTTGGCCAAATGTACCCCTGCCAGCTTTAAGTGAATCTTCAGGCAATTCCACTTCCAGCCCTTGATCTTGGTTAACTTCTGCACCTTCGCACATTTTATAGAGTTCCCGAGAGTGTTAATGCCTCCACAATCATTCAATATTCCATTCCTGATTTGGTGTCACACCAAGGTGTTTCAGGTATGATGCAGCTAACGGATTTACAAAGAAAGGACCTTGGAGCTTTTATACTGTTGAGACTTCCAATTGCAAGACGACACCAGCACACCACTTACGTCAGGCTCCATCACTTAAGGCACTTCAAGGTCAGTCAACCAACATTATAAGGAATGGGCAATACCAATATGTCAACAGCTTGCACATTCCAAGAACAACGTTATTTTTCAACCCTTCAAAGCATGTGGGCATCACCTGCGAGCTGACAGTTTTAGAGTCAGAGAACATGCAAACAGGCCCTTCGGCCCAACTTGCCCACTCCAATCAAGATGCCCATCTACACTCGTCCCATCTGGCCCATATCCCTCAAACTCGAGGTCACCGGGAGAACATGCAAGTTAGAATTGAAACAACTTGAAAGACAGGAGGGCGAGAGAGCACAAAAGGAAACGTCTGTGGCAAAGTCTGTGGCGAGGAGAATTATATCAATGGTGATGGTGCTGGTTGAAAGTTGAATTATTTACTCCTATTTAGACCATAAAACCATTAGACGTGGCATTTTCAAATTATAACACCAACCTATTCAGCTTCTGAAGAAAGGTTTCGGCCCGAAACGTTGCCTTTTTCCTTCGCTCCATAGATGCTGCTACACCCGCTGAGTTTCTCCAACTTTTTTGTGTACCTACAACCTATTCAGCTTTCCTTGCAGCACAGGGTACATCCTCATATTTTGTCTGCATCCTTCCAGCGATGTAGCAATAAAACTGTATGCTAAGATCAAGCTGTGATTTAACCAGTCTTATACAAGTTCTGGTTTTAACCTTCTTCTTGTATTCTGTGCCTTGTCAAATAAATATTCATTTTTCACCAGCTTCTTGACATTTTCTTCTCCCTTCAAAGATCTGTTAACTTACTCCAAGGTCCCAGTGTGCCTCTTAATATTCCGCTATTTATATTCACTTGTTTTATTGGACCTCCTGCAATGCCTTACCTCACATTCTCTGGATTAACTTTCATTCACCCTCTGTATATAGAACACAGAACAGTGCAGCACAGGAACAGGTCCTTCCACCCACAGTGTCCATGCCGAACACGATGCCCAGTTAACTCCTCTGACTGCATACCCGTGTGCCTATCCAAAAGCCTCAATAGCCACCTTTGTATCGACTTCCACCACCACCTCCGGCATCGCATTCCAGGCACCCATCAATGTGTAAAAAAAACACTTGCCCCACACATCTCACCTTAAAGACAAACTCTCTTGTTTTTGACATTTCCATCCTGTTCTGGCTGTCTACACCATCCAAACAACTTTATATCCTTCTATCAGGTGTCCCCCTATATAGTGTGCTGAAAACTTAGATGTCTGCAGTTAACTCAGATTACTGCCCTAACTACCCAAATTCCTGCAAGATTTTGGTAAGGGATGATCTCTAACACAAACATTAATGGAACAACCGAGTCAGCATTCATAAAGCACCTGCATCACTCTCCCAAAAAAAAACTTTGACATGCAGTGTTATGTACTGGGTCATAATCTAAAAAAAATTAATGACATAGTTCAAAAACAAATGTATTCATTGAATGGTTAAAAACTGATGATTTTGCTTTTCAATATAACCATTAATCTTATCAAGCCTGGCAGAAATTCAAATTATGATCTTATGTACCACATTGCCATGATAGTTGCAGGGAGGGACATTGGCATTTTCAAACCAGGCTGCTTTTAATTATTTTATTACCCGTAGTTCATTTTCAGCTTGAAGGTTTAGCATGGAATAGAATTTTTCATTCTTTTCAAAGACCTCTATTTGAATCACAAAGAGAGCCTTGGGGATTCTAATCATCACAAATAGAATGATCTTTTTAAACCCAGGACTACAGTGTTCCTGTATAAATTGAATCATTCTCATACTCGCTTATTCATTAGATGCAGTCCTTGATCATGCTAGTAATAGCTAGAGTTCTCTGCTGTTACTAAAGAACTAGAAGTTATTCATTTGATTAATAAACATATTAATTAGATCTAAAAACTATTCTGTTGGACAATTCCAAATCTCTTTATTCTACGTTTAAACAATTCAGTTCAAGTTTATTTTTGAATTACAAACTTTGGCTTTATACGACGGCTCAGTGAAAACTTGTTCTACCGTTTCCACTTTATCCAGCCCGGAGATCAAGGGGCCGTATATCCAAGACTTGAAAGCAATGTTCAAGGTCATAAGTTTAGTTTAGTTTAGTTTAGTTTAGTTTAGAGACACCGTGTTGCGGACCACCAGAGTTTGCGCCGACCACCAATCACCCTGAACCCTAGTTCTATCCTACTCGCTGGGGATAATTTACACAAGCCAATTAACTTTCAAACCTTCACGTCTTTGGAGTGTGGGAGGAAACCTGAGCACCTGAAGAACACCCACACAGTCACAGGGAGGACGTACAAACTTTGTACAGACAGCAACCATATCAGGATCGAATCCGGGTCTCTGGCGCTGTAAGGAAGCAACTCTACCGCTGTGCCATTGAGCTAGTAAATAAGATTATAAAGAAAGGACAGCAGCCTGAATACTAAAATTACTCAAGGTGCTGGAAAAATCACAGGTGAGACAGCATCCCTAGACAACATGGATAGGTGACATTTCAGGACAGGGCCTTTCTACGGTATGAAGGAGGGTCCTGACCCAAAATATCACCTACCCATGTCCTCCCGAGATGCTGCTTAACCTGCGGTTATTGCAGCACTTTATGTCCCTTTCTGCAAGCCAGCATCTGCAGTTCCTAGTCTCTACAGCCCAACAACCTTTGAGCAATTACCTGGCAGGAGCGGAACTGGTTGACGAGCAGCGTACACCTTTGTGGGTCCTTGCGTCCATCCAAGCTATCCAGTTCAGCCGCAACCTGATTTAGCTCTTCGTCTGCATAGTAGAACTGTGCAAGCAGTTGCGGGTCTGATCTCTAAAATATCAAAACAAGATCCACAGTTAATTTATTGATAACTATCCAACAATGTCAGCAGACCAGCAGCCACAGCTTCAAACATCGCTTCATTCAGCTGCATTGAAAATATTAATACTCTTTAGGTAAGAGGATATTGCTAGCACCCATGGTCCTGGGCTACAGGGAGAGGTTGGGCAGGCTAGCACTTTACTCCTTGGGCGCAGGAGGCCGAGAGGTGATCTTGCAGGGGTGATAAGATCATGAGGGTAATAGGTAGGGTGAATACACAGCTAGGGTCAGGGAATCAAGAACCAGAGGAGATGGGTTTAATTGTCTGACCATCTGGCCAATAGACCTACAGCATGGAAACAGGATCTTCGGCCCATACCGACCAAGATCTCCCATTTACCCTAGTCCCACCTGCCGCATTTGGCTCAAATCCCTTAAAGCCTTTCCTATCCAGGTACCTGGCAAAAAATCCCCCCACCTCCCTGGGGAAAAGACGTGCATTCACCCCTTCAATTCATGATTTTATCCACCTCTGCAAGATCACCTCTCATTCTCCTGCACTCAGCTAAAACTCTGAACGTATAACTGGGCCTTAAAACAATACTTCATTTATGATCCATTAACCTACATCTCATCTGTACTGGCTTCAGACCTGGAATAGCAAAACATTATTCCAACATTCTTTCAAAATATTTTTTTAAATAATCTGTTTCATTCACAGCTACACCACACATTTAGACACAATTCGGGCATCATATCCATATATATACGGCTGACAAATAAGCAAAGGATATTTGCAGTTCAATGCGTCTGATAAATTGGTCAAGCCATTCCAAGCAAGTCTCCATTCATGAGCAACACATTGATCCCCAGAATTGTCGAGTGTACAATGAATATCTATTACACTGTCAGAATTGTACTAGTAACCACTCTTATTCCTTTATGTGCTCTGAATGACAAAAACAAAATCTATGAAATTGTGCTTTAGACAAAATGCTTTAATTTCATTCTCGAGGTACAAATGGATTTTGTGTCAACGACTCTCGTATCAAAGCAATTCAAAAGCTGGCTCTAGGATGTAATAAGTCTAACTGTACATGCCATGATAAACAAACTAATTATTTCCCAAGAGTACTCTCAAGAAATATTGCGATATTAAAAATCAACAGATTTTTGCTGTACACGTCTTTGGCAAACATTCTCAGTAATTGTTCTAATGCAAAAGTATCATCCTACTAATTATGTCCCTCTTATGACAGAACTTTTAGAATTCGAGAATAAATAATGAATGAGATTTGGACTGTAATGGAAAAAAACAGCCAAAGAAGCAGCACGGTGGCGCAGCGATAGAGTTCTTGCCTTACAGCGCCAGAGACCTGGGATCGATCCTGACTATGGGTGCTGTCTATAAGGGGTTTGTATATTCTTCCCGTGACCGTGTTGGTTTTCTCCAGGTGTTCCAGTTTCCTTCCACATTCCAAAGACGTACAGGCTTGTAGACTAATTGGCTTCTGTAAAACTGTAAAATTGTTCCTAGTGTGTGAGACAGGGCTAGTGTACGGAGATTGCTGATCGGCACACACTCGCTGGACCAAAGGGTCTGTTTCTGTGCAGCAT
Source organism: Amblyraja radiata (assembly GCF_010909765.2). Classification (NCBI taxonomy): domain Eukaryota; kingdom Metazoa; phylum Chordata; class Chondrichthyes; order Rajiformes; family Rajidae; genus Amblyraja; species Amblyraja radiata. The sequence goes on along the minus strand of NC_045958.1, from coordinate 94,659,314 downwards.
CTCTAAAAACTGTATAAAAATTAAACCAAGTAATGGATAAAAATGACAAATTTACATATACAATGCATCCTTTCACTTTTCTGATGTACCAAAAAAAAACTTGATAAAATTGAAGCCCAAGGAATTAAAGAGCAAATGATAGCCAACACACAATACTAAGGGATAGAACAAAATATCGACAAATGGTTACGTTTTGAAGAGAAAATAAATAGAATTTTAAGAGGGTGGAGAAACAAAGGCATCCGTAACCTGCACACTTGGTTAAAAGCAGAAAACTCTGAATCCTTGGCTTTACAATGAGCACAAAAGCAAAGTGAACCTTCATGAAGCCTATTCAAGCTTCTCTTCTAATAGTCACAGAAAAATAGGGGCAAACTAATATACATCTTTCAAGACTCAAAATGCTTTTGTGCTTGAGTGTCCATTTCAAATGGGATTAATTCATAATTTACTCATGCTTTGGGTTTTATATAGGTCCATAACTCCTGACCTCTTCATTTCTTTAACTCTTCTGTAGATGAGTTAGAGGAGGCTTTCAAGCAAGGGAATTCCAAAGATTCACCACTTAGTCCATGAAGACATTTTTCATCACCTCAGTCCTAAATCACCTACATATCATTCTGAGACCAAGACTATAATCACCCCCTTCCCCACCCGACGCTTCAGCGAGGAGAATATCCTCGCTCCAAACAGCCTGTTGAACCTAACGTCACCGTTCAAACTTCTGGACTGTGAGAAACAGTGCCAGACTGCTTCATCTCTTCCTGTGGCAAACCTGCCAGTCTTGAACCCAGTTTATTGAATATTTGCTGCACTCGCTTAATTGCAAAATATCATTTCTAGATAAGGAGACCAAAACTGTACACAACGCACCAGGTGCACTCAGCAAGGCCATACATAACTGCAGTAAGGCACCTTTACTAATTACTGAAATTCTCTCAATGAAGGCGAACACCAACTGCTTCCAAGTGACTTAAAATCTTTGCTTCATGGGCTTGTGTACTAAAGTCACCCATATTTTGCTCCATGTTATATTGCACGTCATATTCTTGCCGACAGATTCAGTTTTCCAATATACTTTAGAGATACAACATGGAAACAAGCTTTGGCCCACCTAGTCCGCGCAACCAGCAATCACCCCATACACCAGCACTTTCCTACACACTAAGACAATTTACAAAAGCCAATTGATTGATAAACTTGTACGTCTTTGGAGTGTGGGAAGAAACCGGAGTACACAGAGTAAACCCATGCGGTCGGTCTCAGGGAGAACGTTTAAACTATGTACAGACAGCACCCGTAGTCAGGATCGAAACCGGGTCTCTGGCGCTGTTAGGCAGCGACTCCACCATTGCGTCACTGTGCCACCCCATATTTGCCCTTAAATTTTCCTTCCCCATTCACAAACCCGCCAGCAGCAAACTTGGAAGCATTTCTAGCCTCCTACAGTCTAAACCTTTCCTCCACATTAACAACACCGTGTATTTTTAATATAATTTGCAAACTTTTGTACTGTGCCCATTACATTTTCATCAAAATCATTGATGTAGAAACTACAAAAGCAAGGGACTAAGCTGAGCCCTGGAATGGTTGGGGAGGAGGAAACAAGTATTCCAGGACCCAACAGCTTTTATACATTGTGTGTAGGAAGGGACTGCAGAAGCTGGTTTATAACAAGGTTTATTAAAAAGGAATAGGTGACAATTTGGGTACAGAACCCGTCCAGACTGAAAGTTGAGGTTGGGGTGGGGGCTGGGAATAAACTGGAGCCACTTATCTCCACCCACCTCCCCCCTCCCTCCCTCCCTACTTTCAGTCTGAAGAAGGGTCCTGTACCCAAATTGTCACTTATTCCTTTTCTTCAGAGATGCCGCCTGTCCCGTTGAGTTACTCCAGCATTTTGTGTCTATCTTCGGTATAAACGAGCATCTGCAGTTCCTTCCTACACTATTATTATCCAAAGATAGACACAAACTGCTGGACACAGTGTTTCCTCGTCTCCGTTTAATTGGCTTACTCCTTATACTTAAACTGTGGCCCTTGGTTCTGGAAGATCACAAAGACATGCAGATTTGTAGATTAATTGGCCTCTGCAAATTGCCCCCAGTGTGTTGGGAGTGGATGAGAAAGAGGGATAACAAAACTAGTGTGAGTGGGTCACTGATAGTCGGCGTGAATTCGGTGGCCAAAGGGGATTTCACTTTAATTTGCTCTAACTTTCAATTATAAAAACAGATCGTTTCACTGAAGTAAAAAAAACCCATCTGAAAGAACTTTAGAAGCAGGGAAGGAAATTGGGACACAAGGAAATAGCTTCTGTAAGGAAGGAAATGGCTTCCGTACCAGAGGAGAGAATACTTAGATAAGCAATGAAAATCAATAAAAATACTTTACAAAGCATCATACATGAATACACAATTGGGAAGACAAAGGTGTTTTGAAAGATTTTGCACAAGTGGAACCCAGCTGCAAGTTGATGCGAAACAGAGATGCCCAAGACTTGCATTAATGGGGAAAGGGCACACAATAGCAAATCATAGATTTAGGAGGCTGAACTCATGAATCAAAATACAAAACTTAAGAAAAATATTTGGAGCGACTGAAAGAGAAGGCAAGGGCAAACTGGATAACAAACAAGAAATCAGATTGTACATAGAAAGCATTTTAATAGAAACATAGAAAATAGGTGAAGGAATAGGCCATTCGGCCCTTCGGCACACCACCGCCATTCACTGTGATCATAGCTGATCATCTAAAATCAGTACCTCGGTCCTACTTTCTCCCCATATCCCTTGATTCCGTTAGCCCTAAGAGCTATATCTAACTCTCTCTTGAAAACATCCAGTAAATTGGCCTCCACTGCCTTCTGTGGCAGCGAATTCCACAGATTCACAACTCTCTGGGTGAAAATGTTTTTCCTCATCTCGGTCCTAAATGGTCCGCCCCTTATTCTTAAACTGTGACCCCTGATTCTAGACTCCCTGAACATCAGGAACATTTTTCCTGCATCTAGCCTGTCCAAATCCTCAAGAATTTTATATGTTTTATATGTATAATGGGATGCTTCACAGCATGGTTTGGGAACAGCTCCATCCAAGGCTGCAGGAAATTACACAGAGTTGTGGACGCAGCCCAGACCATCACACAAACCAATCTCCCTTCCATTGACTACATTTACATCTCACGCTGCCTTGGCAAGGCCACCAGCATAATCAAGCATGGATCTCTGATTGGGGATGATCACTACGGGGTACTGATTGGGGATGATCAGCCATGATCACATTGAATGGGGATGCTGGCTCGAAGGACCAAATGGCCTAATCCTGCACCTATTGTCTATTGTCTCACCCCGCTCACCCCCTCTTCTCCCCTCTCCCATCAAGCAAGAGGTATAGAAGTAAGAAAACGCACACCTACAAATTCAGGGACAGTTTCTTCTTAGCTGTTATCAGGCAACTGAACAATCCTATCAACAAATAGAGCGGTCCTGAGCTGCTATCTACCTCATTAGAGACCCTTTTGAGGACTTTCAACTGACTTTATCTTGCAGTAAACGTTATTCCCTTGATCATGTATCTGTATACTGTGGATAGCTCGATTGTAATCATGCATTGTCTTTTCGCACGCAACAAAAGCTTTTCACTGTGCTTCAGTACATGTGACAATAAACTAGATAAAAATACTACATTTATCTAATACAGAAGATGCTAACTCAATCATCTGCGAATATCTCTTTTAGAATATCTTCATTTTTAGAAAATAAAATGAAAATGAATGTATAAAGTACTAAATATAACTGAAATAAGTGAATGGCAACAGAACTTGATGAAACTGTTAAAAAATTATTTTTACTCTAAAGCTGAAAAGGTTTGCCAGTTCAATAACTGATTAGCGTTAAATAATTTGGATTATCGATTCTGTTTCGAATCAATTCCAGTCTTGGAGTGCACAACTTAATTATGAAAGTAGAGCAAGATATTTCCCTGAAGTTTACGTGCGAGACGATTTCTCACTCCACTTTAGCCTGCTGGGTGAAACCTCATTTTGATGCAAGAAAAACTCCTAACTTTCTCTGAGTACCAGAACAGGTAGATTGCTGCTGTTCTTTGTATTAACAAACAAGTTGCGCAACTGGATTTCAGACAAATGTTGGTCAAAAATATAAAGGGGCTGGAGGGGTGAAGGTATTCTAAGCAAAGGTAGGATAAAATGCAAGGCAAAGTATGAGAAATAGGAATGCTGTCAAAGACGATCTAGAATTTATGAAGCTGACACAGTATTGCTTCAAGAGCTAAAAAACAACATCTATCTATCTATATTACTAAAACTCTGTTCTTGACCGATTTTGGCTTTCTGTGCTGCGGTTTCCGAGAGTACGCCGTCACCTACGGCCGTCATTTTTGGCCACCTCGCTCAGAGCCCCCCTCCGCCGCATGTGTGCTGAGGATTTTTCCTGTCGATGAAAATTGACGGAGATATTAATGTTTTTACAACATTCCCCATTCTCTCTGCTGCCCCTGCTGGAGGGAGAGGGAGGGAATATAAAACCAGGAAGTGGTGTGCCTCAATCAGTCTCTACAAGTGGTGTGCCTCAATCAGTCTCTGCAAGTGGTGTGCCTCAATCAGAGCTTTGAATGACACTGACAAATGTCTACAGCACTGTGAGTACCCTTAATTTGGTTTGAAAATGAAAATATGGTTAGAGATAAAAAAGCACTGCCTGCAAATGGTTGTTTGGGTTTGGGTTTGGGTTGAAGTAAAAAGGCACTCTCGCTCTCTCCCCCCCCCCCCCCCTACCCCTCCCTCCCCCCTCCCTCCCCCTCCCCCCTCCCCCCCTCCCTCTCCTCTCCCCCCATCCCTCTCCTCCTCTCCTCTGCCACCCCCTCTCCTCCTCTCCTCTGCCACCCCCTCTCCTCTGCCACCCCCTCTCCTCTGCCACCCCCTCTCTGCCACCCCCTCTCTCTGCCCCCCCCCTCTTCCCCCCCCCCCCCCCTCTCCCCCCCCTCTCCTCTCCCCCCCCCTCCTCTTCCCCCCCCTCTCCTCTCCCCCCCCCTCTCCTCTTCCCCCCCCTCTCCTCTTCCCCCCCCTCTCCTCTTTCCCCCCTCTCCTCTTCCCCCCCTCTCCTCTTCCCCCCCTCTCCTCTCCCCCCCCTCTCCTCTTTCCCCCCCTCTCCTCTTCCCCCCCTCTCCTCTTCCCCCCCCTCTCCTCTCCCCCAGCCTCTCCTCTCCCCCCCCCTCTCCTCTTTCCCCCCCCTCTCCTCTTCCCCCCCCCTCTCCTCTTCCCCCCCCCTCTCCTCTTTCCCCCCCCCTCTCCTCTTCCCCCCCCTCTCCTCTTCCCCCCCCTCTCCTCTTTCCCCCCCCTCTCCTCTTTCCCCCCCTCTCCTCTCTCCCCCCCCCTCTCCTCTTCCCCCCCCCTCTCCTCTTTCCCCCCCCTCTCCTCTTTCCCCCCCCTCTCCTCTTTCCCCCCCCTCTCCTCCTTCCCCCCCCTCTCCTCGTTTCCCTCCCCCCCTCTCCTCTTTCCCCCCCCTCTCCTCTTTCCCCCCCCCTCTCCTCTTTCCCCCCCCCTCTCCTCTTTCCCCCCCCCTCTCCTTCTTGTCCCCCCCCCCTCTCCTCTTTCCCCCCCCCCTCTCCTCTTCCCCCCCCCTCTCCTCTTTCCCCCCCCTCTCCGTCTTTCCCCCCCCCTCTCCTCTTTCCCCCCTCTTCCTCTTTCCCCCCTCTCCTCTTTCCCCCCCCTCTCCCCTTCCCCCCCCCCTCCTCCCCCCCCCCCCTCCTCTTCCCCCCCCCTCCTCTTCCCCCCCCCTCCTCTTCCCCCCCCCTCCTCTTCCCCCCCTCCTCTTCCCCCCCCTCCCCACTTCCCCCCCCCCCCTCTCCTCTTCCCCCCCTCTCCTCTTCCCCCCCCCCTCTCCCCTCTTCCCCCCCTCTCCCCTTCCCTCCCCCCCCCCCTCTCCTCTTCCCCCCCCTCTCCTCTTTCCCCCCCCCTCTCCTCTTCCCCCCCCCCTCTCCTCTTCCCCCCCCTTCCCCCCCCCTCTCCTCTTCCCCCCCCTCTCCTCTTCCCCCCCTCTCCTCTTCCCCCCCCCTCTTTCCTCTTCCCTCTCCCTCCCCCCCCCCTCTCCTCTTCCCCCCCCTCCCTCTTCCCCCCCTCTCCTCTTCCCCCCCTCTCCTCTTCCCCCCCCTCTCCTCTTCCCCCCCTCTCTCACCCGTCTTCTCCCCCCCTCTCCTCTTCCCCCCCCCTCTCCTCAGTCCCCCCCCTCGCCCCTCCTCTTCCCCCCCCTCTCCTCTTCCCCCCCCTCTCCTCTTCCCCCCCCCTCGTCCTCTTGCCCCCCCCTCTCCTCTTCCCCCCCCCCCTCCTCTTCCCCCCCCCTCTCCTCGTCCCCCCCCTCTCCTCTTCCCCCCCCTCTCCTCTTCCCCCCCCTCTCCTCTTCCCCCCCCTCTCCTCTTCCCTCTCCTCTTCCCCCCCCTCTCCTCTTCCCCCCCCTCTCCTCTTCCCCCCCCTCTCCTCTCCCCCCCCCCCCTCTCCTCTTCCCTCCCCTCTCCTCTTCCCCCCCCTCATCCTCTTCCCCCCCCTCTCCTCTTCCCCCCCCCCTCTCCTCTTCCCCCCCCCTCTCCTCTTCCCCCCCCCTCTCCTCTTCCTGTGGCACGCCGGTGTTCAGTGTTATAGTGGAGGAGGTGAGGTTGTTGACCCTAACAGACTGTGGTCTGTTGGTGAGGAAATCCAGTGTCCAATTGCAGAGGGAGGTGGAGATGCCAAGTCCGCTGAGTTTGGTGATCAAGCTGGCGGGGATGACAGTGTTAAAGGCGGAGCTGAAATCAATGAACAGCATCCTGATGTAGGTGTTATTGCTGTCCAGGTGGGTCAGGGCAGAGTGTAGGGCTGCCGATATGACGTCCTCTGTAGACCTGTTGGTCCGGTAGGCAAACTGATGGGGGTCCAGTGTGGTGGGGAGGCTGGCTTTGAGGTGAGCCAAGATCAGCCGCTCAAAGCACTTTGCAATGACAGGGGTGAGTGTCACTGGGCGGAAGTCGTTGAGACTCCCTGTAGCTGATTGTTTGGGCACTGGCACAATGGTTGATGTCTTGAGGCAAGTGGGGACAACACCCTGGGCCAGTGACCGATTGAAAATGTCAGTGAAGACCAGGGATAGTTGTCCAGCACATGCCCTGAGCACCCGCCCGGGGATGCCATCGGGGCCGGCGGCTTTGTGCTCATTCACCTTGCTCAGTGCATCTTGGACAGCAGAGGTGGAGAGACTGAGGGTCTCGAAAGATCAGTTTCTAAATTTAAGGATGATATAGTCAATACTGACAAGGACTGCATCAAATTACATGTATTGGAGGACATTGATAAATTGCAAAATAACAAATAATTGAATATATTGTTGTAAAAATACAGTAAAAGTCGCACATATCTTGAAAGGTGCAAATCCATCTCAGACAGAGGAATGAAAGAATGCTGGAGTACAATGGACCATTCATAAATGTATTAAGAAAAATGCATTAAGGTTTATTTCTAGAGGAACAGGAATGAGCAAGTAGGGAAATAACACAAAACCTATACCCAACCCCAATTCAGTATAATTGAAAGATTGCTACATCGAATTCTGGTGGCCATATTATAGAATGGAACGACGGGCAGAATGCAGAGAAAATTTACGAGGATGTTGCCAGGAGTGTGTCAGAAGCCTGAGTTACAGTGAAAGGTTGGGGACACTAGGACGCTATTCTTTTGAGCTCAGGAGGTTGAGAAACGAACATATACAGGTATATAAAATCCATGAGAAGAATATATTGGGTGAACAGACAGAGATGTTAACCCTGAGTAGGGGAATCAAGATCCAGAAGGCAAGGTTTAAGGTGAGATAGGAAAGATTTAATGGGAATAAGATTTAAAGGGGCAGCTTTTTCCGCACAAAGTGTGGTAGGTGTATGGAATGAGCTGCCAGAGGAGGTACACTAGTTGAGGCAGGTACTATAACAATTAAAAGAGACTTGGACAGGTACATGGATAGGAAAGGGTTGGAAGGATATGGGCCAAACCTGGGCAGATCTACTAAAATATTGTCGACTCTCCACATAACAAAACAGAATCCTAGTTAATGTTATGGGCTCAACTGCAGATTAGTCTTTGCTTAAGGCTAAATCAAGAAGCTGCAAATTATCTGAGGTATTCCAACCTAAAAAGCATCCGGATTATTTAAAAGGAAGGCATGCTCACCAATAACCTATCCCCCTGACAATCAGACACTGCTGTCATCACTATTTTGTGCAAGAGGGTTCCAACGATTCACGAAGCTCAGAAACAATTCACGTTGCCTCTTAAAAGGGTGATTGGTTACTTTTTCTTTAAAAACAGCGACTCCACGTTTTAAAATTCTCCCATGATATCCTTGTCAAATCCACTATCGAGATCCCTTGGGGCCTGACAAGTATCAAAAAGAACAGACCATTGGTACTAGTGAGGGTCAGCGATGAAGAGGTGACATTATATTCCATTACATTGGAGTTAAGCCATTAAAACATTAACATTGTGTACATCACCATAGCTCATATACCTGACCTATGCACACCCCTACATCGGAACGAGTGTTTGGGAGATTGGTGGGATGGATTTGATGGTTGCAGGCATCTTCTATGGGGCAATCCCTAAATGTTTGATATAAATGCCCAGGTTGATCAATGTATTTGTTTGAATTTATTGTTGGGAGCTGCATTTATAATTTGCAAACTTTCCACGCTACGAACAGTTCTCAGGAAGAGAACGCAGTTGTACCCTGGAGAGGACATGTCATCTGAAGAAAGATCAGACACTCAAGTAACTCAGCGGGTCAGGTAACAAATCTGGAGAACACGGACAGGTGACGTATCGGATCGGGATCCTTCTTCAGACCGGTTCCGTTGGGTGGGGGTTGGAAAGCTGGAAGAGAGCAGAGGAGGGGGAGGACTGCTTTCTTTCTCACCATCCCTTGCAATGAGGCATCTCCACTTCCATGCGTCTAATTTGAGAAATGCTTGAAATGGCTTCTCCACACTAAAGTTACTGTTGTGAGAAAGCATTCTTCTATGTTATATCAAACCACATACTTTTAATGAACAGGATTGTATAAATTAAAGGCAAATTTTTTTTAATGCAAGTTTCATTTGGATGTGATCTACAACTTGATTTACTTTTTTGTTTAAAACACACGTTTGATGGCAAACTCAAATTTAAAATGGCATGTACAGTATATTGAAGAATTCTGCATACTATGGAGATTGAGGATCATGTGGACATTCGAACTCTTAGGTTTTTCTCATCACTTTAGCAGAACATTACGAGAAAAGATATTTGCAAAGGCATGCAATGGGAGCTTGCACATTAGAGGGCTGAATGGCATAGAACACTACACCAACTGAAATCTTATCAGTACTGGGAATATGATACTGACAATTTAAAACAAAAACTGTGCTAAGCATTTACCACAGTCAAACTTTACCAGCAGTATAAATGTGTAGGGAGGAACTGCAGTTGCTGGTTTACACCGAAAATAGACACAAAATGCTGGAGTAACTCTGTAGGACAGGCAGCATCTCTGGAGAGAAGGAATGGGTGATATTTTGGCTCGAGTCCCTACTTCAGAGAAGCATGGAGAACATGGACAAGTGGTGTTTTGTGACAGTACCCTTGTTTACACTGATTTGTATGTGTGGGGGGGAAAGAGAGAAAATACAGCTGCAAACTTAATGCTACTCTTACGACCATCAAAACACCTGCATCCTGAATACTCAGTGGAACACAAGCTATAACCTGCCTCCAGTTTATTTTTCAGAATTTATTGTCACATGTACACAAGTACAGCAAAATTCTTCTTTTTTGCATACAGCTCAGTAAACATTAGACACAATCATACTAAATCTGTAAGATAGTAGACCACACTGGGTCACGTTTTAGGCATCAACTTGCACCCTTCAAGTGCAAAATTTAAAAAATGTCAGTCATAACTTGCCCGTAAAGGCCTGGTGCCCTAGTGGCTGCACGGAGTCAGTGTTGCACGGGTAACCCTGGCCAGGCAATCTCTCGAACTGTAAATCCAAATGGATCCTTCCGAAGGCAATACTAAAGCAGACAACTGACAGAGAATACATTTAGCAAAGCGAAGTGTTGGAACAACTCAGCTGGTCAGACAGCATGGTGGAGGGAATGGACAGGCAACGTTTTGAGTCGGGACTTCTTTAGACTCCACAGATGCAGCCTGACCCACCAAGTTCTTCCAGCACTGTGTTCAAGAAGGAACTGCAGATGCTGGAAAATCGAAGGTACACAAAAATGCTGGAGAAACTCAGCGGGTGCAGCAGCATCTATGGAGCGAAGGAAATAGGTGACGTTTCGGGCCGAAACCCTTCAGTCTGAAGAAGGGTTTCTGCCCGAAACGTCACCTATTTCCTTCGCTCCATAGATGCTGCTGCACCCGCTGAGTTTCTCCTCCAGCACTGTGTTTTGCTCATATTTCCAGCATCTGCAGTTTCTAGTGGCTCCACATTTGTTAAATGTATTCTTTGTCAATTTTGCATTTAACAAATATATTTTCTTGGCTCTGTATAACAGAGGGGCAGTGGACAAAGTTACACTAACCATTTTTACAGCTGCTTTGTGTGCCTGGCATACTTAAAAAAAAAAAAATTTCATCCATACCGTAAAATGAGATTATCAGGGTAGAGGGAAAGCAGGGAAAAATACAATTGATTGAACTGAACATTTCGGAGTTCCTTTTAAAATACATTAGAATAATAGATTTTCAGCTTCACTGCAAGTTTTAACAGCAGGTAGCAAGCAAGTGCACTATCGATGTTCATGCAGATTGAGCTGAGGTTGTACAAACTAGGGGTGCACCAGGTACTGCAGGAGTGTTCAAGAAGGAACTGCAGATGCTGGAAGATAGAAGGTACACAAAAATGCTGGAGAAACTCAGCGGGTGCAGCAGCATCTATGGAGCGAAGGAAATGGGCGACGTTTCGGGCCGAAACCCTTCTTCAGACTGATGGGGGGTGGGGGGGAGAAGGAAGGAAAAAGGGAGGAGGAGGAGACAGCTCGAGGGTTAAGGAAGGGGAGGAGACAGCAAGGGCTAGCAAAACTGGGAGAATTCAAAGTTCATGCCATCCGGACGCAAGCAACCCAGGCGGAATATGAGGTGCTGTTCCTCCAATTTCCGGTGTTGCTCACTGGCAATGGAGGAGACCCAGGACAGAGAGGTCGGAATGGGAGGGGGAGTTGAAGTGCTGAGCCACCGGGAGTTCAGGTAGGTTATTGCGGACTGAGCGGAGGTGTTCGGTGAAACGATCGCCCAACCTCCGCTTAGTCTCCCCGATGTAAATCAGCTGACATCTAGAGCAGCGGATGCAGTAGATGAGGTTGGAGGAGATACAGGTGAACCTTTGTCGCACCTGGAACGACTGCTTGGGTCCTTGGATGGAGTCGAGGGGGGAGGTGAAGGGACAGGTGTTGCATTTCTCTGGACTCTGCCCTTGTTGCGAGTGCGGGGATGGGGAGAGAGAGCAGTGTTGCGGAGTATGGATGAGACCCTGGTGCGAGCCTCATCTATGGTGGCGGAGGGGAATCCCCATTCCCTGAAGAACAAGGACATTTCCGATGCCCTGGTGTGGAACGTCTCATCCTGGGAGCAGATGCGGCGTATGCGGAGGAATTGAGAGTAGGGGATGGAGTCTTTACAGGGGGCAGGGTGGGAAGACGTGTAGTCCAGATAGCCATGTGAGTCAGTTGGTTTGTAGTGTAGGAGTACTTGGTTTGAAATGATGCTGGAGGCATTATAGAAAGTTGGCATTGTGATAAATGGCTGCCAGCACCCCTCCCCCAGCAAAGAGGAGGAGTAAACGGGTCCTTTTCACAATGGCAGGCAGTGACTAGTGGGGTACCGCAAGGCTCAGTGCTGGGACCCCAGCTATTTACAATATATATTAATGATCTGGATGAGGGAATTGAAGGCAATATCTCCAAGTTTGCGGATGACACTAAGCTGGGGGGCATAGCTGTGAGGAGGATGCTAGGAGACTGCAAGGTGACTTGGATATGCTTGGTGAGTGGGCAAATGTTTGGCAGATGCAGTATAATGTGGATAAATGTGAAGTTATCCATTTTGGTGGCAAAAACAGGAAAGCAGACTATTATCTAAATGGTGGCCGACTAGGAAAAGGGGAGATGCAGCGAGACCTGGGTGTCATGGTACACCAGTCATTGAAAGTGGGCATGCAGGTGCAGCAGGCAGTGAAGAAAGCGAATGGTATGTTAGCTTTCATAGCAAAAGGATTTGAGTATAGGAGCAGGGAGGTTCTACTGCAGTTGTACAGGGTCTTGGTGAGACCACACCTGGAGTATTGCGTACAGTTTTGGTCTCCAAATCTGAGGAAGGACATTATTGCCATAGAGGGAGTGCACAGAAGGTTCACCAGACTGATTCCTGGGATGTCAGGACTGTCTTATGAAGAAAGACTGGATAGACTTGGTTTATACTCTCTAGAATTTAGGAGATTGAGAGGGGATCTTATAGAAACTTACAAAATTCTTAAGGGGTTGGACAGGCTAGATGCAGGAAGATTGCTCCCGATGTTGGGGAAGTCCAGGACAAGGGGTCACAGCTTAAGGATAAGGGGGAAATCCTTTAAAACCGAGATGAGAAGAACTTTTTTCACACAGAGAGTGGTGAATCTCTGGAACTCCCTGCCACAGAGGGTAGTCGAGGCCAGTTCATTGGCTATATTTAAGAGGGAGTTAGATGTGGCCCTTGTGGCTAAGGGGATCAGAGGGTATGGAGAGAAGGCAGGTACGGGATACTGAGTTGGATGATCAGCCATGATCATATTGAATGGCGGTGCAGGCTCGAAGGGCCGAATGGCCTACTCCTGCACCTAATTTCTATGTTTCTATGTTTCTATGTTTCTATTCCTGCATTCCTGTCAGCCGACCACAGGCAAACTCACTCTTTTTCTCCTCTCTTGTGAGAGGGGAGGTGGAGAATGTGGTGGTGAAGCATCCGCATCTGCATAGGAAATTATAGTTTAATCACATCCTTCCTACGTTACAGCAACAGGACTGCACCTGGAAATGTTGTGTGCAGTTCTGGATGCCATAGCAGAGGAAGGATGTGATTAAACTACTGAGGGTGTAGAAAAGGTTCACAAGGATGTTGCCAGGACTGGAATGTTTGAGTAAAAAGGGAGACTGGTTTCCCTAGACTAGAGCAAAGGAGTCTGAGGGGTGACCTTGGAGAAGCTTGGAACATCATGCGGGCATGGATGGTCACATCCATTTTCTGAGGCTAGGAAAGTCTAAAATTAGAGGATGTGGGTGTAAAGTGAGACGGGAAAGTCATGAAGGGGATCTGAGAGGCAGGTTTTACCACGCAGAGGTCAGCGGGTATATGGAAGTGATAGAGACGGAACAAAGTTTAAAAGACTTTTACTGAGCTACTATCCACCTCATTGGAGACCCTTGGACTATATTTAATGGGACTTTACCTTGCACAAAACATTATTCTCTTTATCCTGTATCTGTACACTGTGGATGGCTCGATTGTAATCATGTATAGTCTTTCCGTTGGTTGCTTAGCATGCAACAAACGCTTTTCATTGTACCTCCGTACGTGTGACAATAAAATCTAAACTAAACGTTTGGATAGGAACATGGACAGAAAAGGTTGCAAGCAGTAAGGGCCAAATGCAATCAAATGGGACTAGCTCAGGAAGGCACCTGGATCGGCACAGGCGAGTTGGTTCAGATGACCAGTTTCTGTGATTCACTGCATGGGTCACTTTCCAAAGCCACAGATTTTTTTCCTGAATTTTAACATAGCTGTAAGCAGAATGCCTGCTGCCACCATCCCCTCAGGTCTAATGTGCACCATCACCTTGTAAGTAGTAAATTTTGGAATAATTACCACAGCCCAACAATACACACATTGTCAAAGGAAAGCAGCCAGCAGAATCAGGGAAAGATGAGCTTGGCTGAGAAATGTGACATTTTGGAATGTGCTGATTAATTCAGACTGCTCAGCCATATGCTTCACACAAATGGCACCTCACCACAAAGTACCAGTCAATTTTACACACCACCACAATCCAAAACATAGAATTTACTGCACTTCTGCATTTATTGATATTAACTGGAGAAAATTATGGCAACTATTTTGAAAATGCAATTTAACATATTTGATCCCAACTGATGTACCCAACAATCTCAGGCCCCAGAAAAAATAAAATGAGCTGTTGAGATAATTGGGAGAGCACAGTGACAGATAGGCATATCATCGTGGAAATGGGAAGGGGAATTACAATGTGGCACTTTCTAGAACTGTTTTCACTACAATTTCCCTATATTTCAGTGTTTCCCCTTTCCCCCTCAGTGTTTAGATCTCATTCATTAACTGTCACAGTCTCAGGATATAGAGCAAAGATTGAGACAAGGAGTAATTTCTTCACACAGAGGTGGATTTCTCCATTACAGAAGGCTGCAGAAGCCAAGTCACTGGAAAGAAGATTCTGCAAATAAAAGGCATCAAAGTGTATTAGGGAAGGCAGAAAAAATTTGAGATGTTGCCTGCCCATTTTCTTCCAAAGATGTGCCTGTCATGCTGCGTTCCTCCAGCAGTCTTTTTAAACTATAGGAGATAGGAAACATTCAGATTATTTTATGTGGGATGTTGCGGGCTGGGAGGGTGATCTGATAAAAGTTTATAAGATTATGATGCGCATCGATTGGGTAGTCAGAACCCCTTTCTCAGGGTGTGTAGATCAGTGTCAATCATGTTATGAGTCATACTTTGTAGCTACGCCCACTAGTTTAACAGGAAGCTTTTCAGCCCTTTCTATCTCAGTCTTGAGTCACGTATTAAGATGAAGTTACCTATGCTGTAACGCTAATAAAGTCTTTGGATCTTAATCACTGTGTGTGACCTAAGTTATTCCAACAGCAGAAGCTCGTAAGAGTGTACGGACTCACTCCTTGCTTAATTATATTGCTTTTATTTTAGTTTGTTGTTTTCTCCGGTATATATTACTATGGCTTCTGCTCTCAGAAAACCAAAGATCCTGGTGTTTGATGAAGACCTCGCAGAACGGTGGCACATATTTGAAGAAGATTTCTCAATTTACATTGAAGCAGTGCACCCTACTGCTGGTCCCGTTGTTTGAGCGTCAATTCTTCGGAATCTAGCAGGCACAGAAGCTGCCCGACGTGCCAGAAGATTTCATTATGAACTGGCTAGGTTTGACCTGGCTGGTGTCCAGATCGCTCCCGGTGAGTCTATCTGTGACCCTGGTTGCCTACTACACAAATTCCAACAGTTATGTGAGTTACGCACTAACTTGGTCATGGAGAGCCATTTGTTCTTTTCCCGAAGCCAGAGACAGGGTGAACCGGTGGAGATGTATGTCAGTGCCTTGAAGCACATTGCCAGTCAATGCGATTTCAGGGATATATGCGATAGCCTGGTCCGTGAACGTTTGGTCTATGGTGTCCGCAATGATAAAATACGCGACGAGTTACTGCGGGATGCTGAGCTTACTCTAGAGACTGCTGAAAACCGCTGTCGCATTGCTGAAATGGCTGACGCTCATACAAAAGTTTAAGGGCACTCTGCTGGTCGTGAAATTAATGTTGTTGGCATGTCTTATCAAATCTCTCGCCATTCTTCTCAGGTGCCCACCAACTATATCATGAGACTAATAGACAATTGTTTTAATTGTGGGAGTTCGCATGCTGCTGCTCTTGACCGTTGCCCTGCATATGGAAAATTATGTCGATTTTGTAACAAAAAGATTCATTTCTTCAAATGCTGTCGCTCGCATAGCAACAGAGTTCAAACAAGACAATCTGTTAATTCACTTAATGCCATGAGAACTTGCTCTCGGAATGCTCTCAACCAGCTCCCACGGATTTGCAGGCTGCTAGCGAAGGTTTTGACTTGGATGTGCATTCCCTGTCTGACTCAATACACAAACAACTAGACCCCAAGGTCACTTTGCTCGATAATGGCAAGAACCTTTATCTGAAAGTTGACACAGGGGCCAGATGTAATGTGATCTGTCTAGCTGTGTTGAAAAAGTTACAAAAAAGAGACTGTCACTCATAGGGCTGCCTCCCTTCTCCCATTTGCAGGAGGTCCAGAGCACCCTATCGGTCAAGTCGAGTTACGCTGCTGTCTTAACTCACGTGTCCACAACCTGAGTTTCTATGTTGTTCGTGAGGATGTGCCGTGTCTGCTGGGTGCCAACACTTGTCATGACCTGGGACTTGTCTCTTTCAGCCCTTCTGTTTGTCCTCTGACTACAACCTGTGACTTTAGCCAACAAATCCTGACAAAATACAAAACTTTGACGACAAGCTGGGCAGGTTGCCTGTTAAGTACACAAATACCATTAACCCTGAGATAATCCCAGTTGTCCGTCCAGCACACAAGATTCCCCCATGCTATGCGGGACCGTGTTCAAAGTGAACTCAACAGAATGGTGTCTCTTGGTGTGATTGCTCCTGTCGCTGACCCCTCGGATTGGGTCTCCACCATGGTTGTGGCAACGAAGAAGAATAAAGACGAAATATGGATTTGTATCAACCCTAAGGACTTAAACACAGCCATTAAACGACCTCACTATCCCATGTGCACTGTGGACGAGATTGCAGCGCAGATGGCTGAGGCAACTGTATTCACTGTACTAGATGCCAAGAATTCATTCTGGCAGATTTCGCTGGAACACAACTCCTCTAAGTTAACCACCTTCAGCACACAGTTCGGGCGATACAGATTTCTTCGCATGCCTTTTGGCATAAGCTCTGCCAGTGAAGTATTTCAACACGCTATGGAGCAATTGTTTGCAGGTTACCCATGCTCCATTGTAGTGGATGACATCCTCGTTGCTGGACGAACTGTCGAAGAACACGATGCTAATCTGACAAAGGTCCTGGATCGCGCCAAGGCCATTACCCTCAAGCTAAACCCTAAAAAATGCAAATTCAGGGTGAGGTAAAATACACAGGCCATGTGTTCACTAAGGATGGCCTAAAAACTGATCCGGCGAAAACCAGTGGCATCAACGAGCTTCCAGCACCCACAGACATGCTCGGTCTACAAAGATTCCTTGGCATGGTGAACTACTTGAGCAAATTTATTCCGGACTTCAGTGAAATATCAGCCCCGTGGCGCCAGCTTACACACAAAGACACAGCTTGGACCTGACACGAGCAACAGCAGAGGGCGTTCGACACTCTTAAGCAGCAGATGTCTTGTACTCCTACTCTCGATTATTTTGATCCTAAATGACCGGTCACACTGACTTGTGACACTTCACAACACGGACTAGGCGCAGCATGTCTTCATTGTCCACCATCGGAAGTCCAGTCCAGGTCACAACAAAAGCGTGACATTCAAAAACAGTGGTAAGACAAGACAAGTAGGCCGCTGCCACCATTAACCAAGGGGCAGGTGGTTCGTTTGCAAACTGACAAAGGCCATGACAGTATCGGTGTAATTTCTGGAACTGCTTCTGAGCCACGCTCATATCTGGTCAGTGCCGATGGTGGCACCTCCAGGCATAACAGACAACATATCCTGCCTGTGAATGAGCCGACTACACCTCCGTATTATCCAGACAGTACAAGTGTACTGCCGTCCATGCCCAGCGGCATTGATCCACCTACACCAGCACAACAACCCACTTCGGGAGCAGCTGCTTTGCCAGACTGCGCTGCAGTCCCGTTTCATCACCGGGAATGATGGTTTAATCTCCGTTACCCGTGAAGCCACCGGCTCTGTCCCCGGTGGGGAAAAACGGAGATGGGTTTTATCGCACACGTGCTGTTCGTGTTTGCAAGCCCACCGTGAAGTACCCGGGCTATGTTTGACTTTCCACCAGCTTATTATCAATTGCTATGCATGCCTTATTTAGTCAATGGTTTTGTACTGACATTTAATTCTTTAAGAGGGAGGATGTAGATCAGTGTCACTCATGTTATGAGTCATACTTTGTAGCCACGCCCACTAGTTTAACAGAAAGCTTCTCAGCCCTTTCTCCTTCAGTCTTGAGTTACGTATTAAGATGAGGTTACCTATGCTGTAACGCTAATAAAGTCTTTGGATCTTAATCACTGTGCGTGACCCAAGTAATTCCAACAGCAGAAGCTCGACAGGGTGGAATTGTCAAATACTAGTGGGCATAGAGTTAAGATGAGAGGGCTAAGTTTAAAGGAGATATTTGTGGCCAGTATCTTTTTTAAAACAGAAAGTGGTAGGTGGTAGCAGATGGGACATGCTGCCAGGGGTGATGGTGGAAGCAGTGACGACAGCAGTGTATCAGAAGCACACAAATATGCAGAAATGAAAAGATATGGAGTACATGCAGGCAGAAGGAAGTACTTTAATTTGGCATCATGTTCGGCATAGACATCCTGTGATGTACTGCTGTGTGTTCCATGGTATTGAGATAAAGGACTGTACTGAATAGCAGAGTAGGCTCAAAAGGCAAAGTGACTTACTGCTGCTCTTACAATTTTTCTATTGAAATATAGTGCAAGCACTAAAATTCACTGTGTTACGGTTGAAGAGAGTTTAAAGCAGCTTCTGTTAAATCAAAATGGATTAAATATACCCCCAATACGTAATCGAACATACAGAAAAAAAAACATGTGGGCCTCGAGGGCTGAAGCTCAGCATTGATAATGAAGCAACTGGAGAGTGACAGAACAAAGTGTGGAATGTGGTCAGTGCAAATGTGTCCACATATTGGCATAGCTGTTGGGTGCTAACCAGTCAGCGGAAAATACAATACATGACTGCAATCGAGCCATTCACAATGTAGATACATGATAAGGGAATAAATGTTGCTGTAGGAATGCAGCTTTAAAAGTGTGGAAGGATTGTAACATGTGATTGTAGATCTGCTTCTGTGGCTAGCACGCAAATATTCGCCAGGGTTGGGCGCCACCTTGGAAGCATCAAGTTGAGCCCGACACCGGGTGCCGTCAGGAAGTTTGCACATTCTCCCTGCGACTGCATGAGTTTCCTCCGGGTGCTCTGGTTTCCTCTCACATCCCAAAGTTGTGCGGGTTTGAAGGTTAATTGACCTCTGTAAATTGCCCTCAACGTGTAGGGAGTGGATGCAAAAGTGGGATAACATAGAATGAGGGTGATCGATGCTGGATTTTTCAATCAATCAAGGTATCAATCATTGTAGGCATGGCTGAGGAATTGTACAAGTAGCTGAGGATATCTGTTTATGTTTTTGAGGATAAGGGATGCATAAAAATGGCAGGGTGTTAATTTATGTCACAGACACAAATCAAAACGAGTAAAAGGTAGTTAGCATTTTTTGACCTGTTCTCTTGCACTTATGAACTGAAGAAATCAAGCCAAGAATTTACTAAAACATAGGGTGAGGATTTCAACTTCAGCAGTAGAGCAAAAGTACCATGGTTACATATTCCAACACATAACGTGCGGGGAGTTGAAAAGAACGTGTGGTTTGAAGCACACTGTATGGCCTCTCAAGAGAAGCTGATGGGAATTGAAGAATTGAACAAGATGCCTTCCGTACGAAGCAGCCTAAACACATCGCTTCGCACTTGCTAGCTTAACCTGTTTCTTGTATAATTTCATGTTGTGATTATTACTGACATAGAGGAACCAGACAATAAATTGTTACGACAACTATATTACATCTTCAGTCTTATAAAACTATGGCAACTCTGTATTAATGTGAAGTAATATCAAGCAGCACAGCGCATCAGGGTTGTCAATTCAGTCAAAAACAATGCTAACTACAGAGAATGAATGAGGTAGGAATGTGCTCATAGCCTAGAGACGGAGGGTCAGACAATGTGCCAGAAACCGGATATTAACTAAATCTGCAAGGAATCCATGAAGAAGGGATAATTCTCAAAGGGGGGCAATTAGGATAATAGAGGAAATAAAAGCCTTATCATTGGACCAAGGACGTGTGTCAAAATCTGAAACTTATCATGGTCAAAGACTCGCATCAAGGGTAACCAAGTCTCAGAAGCAGGGTTGATAACAAATACAACAGGAGTGGAGGGGAAGTTGGAGACAGTTATGTTATCATGTAGAATCAAAGAGCAAACAGGAGAAAGGGACATGAGGAAGAGGAAAATGATTTGCACTCCTGTTAGAGGGTGAGCCTCCTGGCTTCCAAGGACAAAACCAACTCCCTTAAAAACTTTAATCTGTTGTAAAACGAATGCACTAGTACTAGGTATGTTGCAAAGCCTACCTGAAGCGTCGCTGAATATCTGCCGCTGAGGTTGTGCGCGATTTTGGCGCCGTTTAGAGGGGGCGGGTTTAAAACGCGATTTTCTCTAAGCTGTTCCAATCGAAAATGTTCAGCCTAGTTAATTATTAACGAAAAATCGCTGATAGACCCCGTCGCAAAAGCTATTATTAGGTTTAAAGGCCTTGAATAATAGTTATAGTAGTTTAAAAATCAATCTTTAAACCCGCGACCGTCAGCAACTGCAGGGTCTCATAAAGAAAATAGCAGAAGGTAGGTTGTATATTTTTACATTCAAAAGGGCTTCTAAAGATCCTTTTATACAAAATTTAATATTGAGAGTAGCTCAATTTGGGCCCATTATATCGCGCAGTATTTTTCTCGGCATTTGAGGCACAAATCTACCGCAATGTGAACGTTCTAAACCAGCGCGTTCACAGGATCCCACTGGAAAGCTGATTTAAATGGGCATTTATTTACAGCAATTGAACACTGAATTCCTTCCATTTGGCCTATAAATTAATGTAAATGAGATTTTAAAATCATGTTTTATTGTGAATTATTTGTGAATATTATTTGGACATTTAGGCTATTTAAAAATGTTAATCATTTATTAAGAAATGGATAGATGTTTAGATCTAGTAATTGAAGTCTGAAATTAGCTACAATTAGGTAACTAACTAATTATATGCTTTAATTTCAGGTCATCCAAGTAAGATTATTTTATATTTGTTTCAGAATGCTTCAATCTATGATAACTGAAAATTTCATTCAGTTCTCTTAATTTTTAAGAAAGTTATGGGCTTTTGACTGTTCACGATCACAACTTTTTTGTTATGTCCATAGAAAATCAATAGGGAACAAGATGCTCATTTCCGAGTATGAAAATGGCCATAACTTTTTAAATACTTGAGATATGAAAGTGAATTAGATGTCAAATTAAACTTATTTTTATGCTTTATCAGATGGGATAAATTACAGACTTGATTTTTAAAATCTCAAAATTTTGTAACATTGCTACTAGTACCCGCTTTAATTTCCAAAGTCAAAAAACAAGTCCCAAGTTAAAATGAATTTGAGATATTGAAATAAAAAAATCTATAACAGGCAACAATCTACAATGGGCGGCGCAGTAGTAGAGTTGCTGCTTTACAGTACGAGAGACCCAGGTTCGATCCTGACTATGGGTACTCTCTGAAGGAGTTGGTACGTTCTCCCTGTGACCTGATGGGTTTCCTCCGTGTGCTCCGGTTTCCTGCCACACTCCAAAGACGTAAAGGCTTGCAGGTTAATTGGATTCTGTAAATTGTCCCTGGTGTTTAGGATAGTGCTAGTGCACGGGATGATCAATGGTTGGTGCAGACATGGTGAGCCAAAGGGTCTGTTTCCACACTGTATCTCTAAAGTCTAAAGCAAAACATAAAGGAAGGCTTACCAATGCACAATGTCTACATCCATTAGCCCATCAGCCACGTGCCAATCTGGGAACTGGTTTAAAGAGCTCAGACTAAACATGCAAGTACAGAATCTAATTATGATGTCACATCCCAGCTGGGAGTCGAGAAGTGCTTGGAGCCAAATTTGGAAGTTCAAGTGACTTTTTAAACACTGGAACAGAGATATGGAACAAAACCCAAACAATAGCGGGTCCATAGCAGGTCTGAACAAGGGTCTCGACCCGAAACATCACCCATTCCTTCTCTCCAGAAACACTGCCTGTCCCGCTGAGTTACTCCAGCTTTTTGTGCCTGTCCATAGATGGGAAAACCATCTGAAGGTTGAAGGAGGGAGATGGAAGATCAAATTATGTCATAACTCAGATAGAAGGGCAAAGATAGATAACATGGTGTTTGCTTCAATTATTACCTGGAAATGTAGAGCAGGAATGGAAAGCTCTTCCTTTCGACCCTATTCAGCATTTAATGAGTCCATGTCCTTCTGATTCTGATCTTTACTCTGCATTTAGCCAGTCATCTTCTCATCAAGCATCTATTTTTCTCTGCCTTAAAAACACCGAAATGCTGTTTCCACCACCCTTTGAAGAAGTGAGATCCAAATGCTCATGACGCAGGAAACATTTCACTTCACTTGTTTTATTTTGAGACAGTGTGTTATTTTGAATCCAGGATCGAGACTCTGCCACAAGAGGACACATCCTTTCCACCTGTCAAGACTCATTAGGATTTTAGGTATTTCAATTATATCGCCTCACTCTCCTAAACTGGAGAGTTTAGGTGTGCATACCGTATCCAATGTCTCATCTATTCCTTAACTATTACTATGGAAGTCACCCTCTTTCTTGATGAAGATGCACAAAAAAAAAATACTTGTTTAGTACAAGCACCCTTAAACAAGTTGCCATTTTTGCGCCCTGTGAATCCTGATCATCCATATATTATCATTTCACAACCATGTGCCTACAAAACAATCTTTCTAACTCCCATTATATCTGCAGCTGGTTATCTTTTCTCATTTGCGGTCTTTTCCTTTCTTTTTTTCAGATAATCTTCCCCTTATTCTATCATAATCAGCCTGTTTTTTACTGGTATTTTTTTGTAACGATGCTTGCTATATGCAGCCATTTTTTAATATCCTCTCTGTCATCATCTAGGGAAGCACTGGCTTTGTTTGTACCGTGTAAGAAGGAATTGCAGATGCTGGTTGAAACCGAAGATGAACACACAAAGCAGGAGTAACTCAGAGGCAGCATCTCTGGAGAGAAGGAATAGGTGACGTTTCGGGTAGAGACCCTTCTTCAGACTATACTGTACTGTACCTGACCCAGCTCTTAAAAGGAGCGCTAGATACAAAGTGCTGGAGTAATTTAGCGGGCCAGGAGCATCTCTGGAGAAAAAGGATAGGTGATGTTTTGGGTTGGGACTGAAGAGCTGGAGGCAAGAAACAATCAGGGCCAATCTGGGCCGGCAACAAATAACTTCAGGCAGGGTGGAGCCCTGGTAGGCTCATTGTTTTCTAAGGAATGCGTGATCTCAAGAGGAATGCAATGTGGTGAACTGTGGAACTGGGTAAAAGACGAGGGTGGAGTTACTTAAAATTAAAGAATTTAATGTTCATACCGTATATGCTGCCTGACCCGTTGAATGACTCCAGCACTTTGTGTATGTCTTCAGTATAAACCAACATTTGCAGTTCTTTGTTTCTACATCTCAAAAGGAGAGCATTGTTCTGTTACAGTTGTACAGATCATACAGTATCATGTCTAGTTTTAATACTCTGAACGATGTGATTTTTCCCATTGGAAGCAAGGTATTCTGTTAATGTGAATATTACCACATTATTTCATGATTTATGTATGCATGTACAGTATGCATTACATCTTCATTTTTCATATTATTAAGGATGTTTGGAAAATTGTTCTAATTTTTCATTGTGGAAGGAAATAGTGTTGAATTTTGCACCATCTGCTCTGACAGCCACTATTTATCTTGTGCATAAAGTTACACAGCAGCACATGACACCATTCAAGCAGTAACTTTAATGGATGAGGAATTTTGAATTGTAATCGTATCTTTTCATGAAATGGCTGTAAATATTTTCTTTTTAAAATTTTGTTGAATTTCAGGTTTGTAGATCCATTGGAGTTGGAGGAAGTGAGTCTACAATCGATATTATGCAAACCATTTAGAAACGCTAAGAGAATATTTTCAGTCATTAAAACAAGTTAGGAGGGTACGTTTCAGTTACTCCGCAGGTGAATTTATTTGGCCTTATTTGTGGATGGGTGTTGTGCATTGGAAGGAGAGCGAGAAAGGTTATATTATAATATTAGTAAATTAATAAACTTGGAGGATCTATCTAGAGTCCCGAACCGAAACATCACCTATCCATGTTCTCCAGAGATGGTGTCTGACCTGCTGAGTTCATCCAGCTATTCACAAAATGCTGGAGCAACTCAGGAGGACAGTCAGCATCTCTGGAGAGAAGGAATGGGTGACATTTCAAGTCGAGACCCTACTTCAGACTTTTATGTCTACCTTCGATTTAAACCAGTATCTGCAGTCCTTTCCTACATGAATTCATCCAGGTCCTTGTTTCTGTTTCGGAAAACCAGCATCTACAGTTCCTTGTTTCTCCATATTTGAAGTTGGTCGGTGTCTTATGAGGAAAAATGGAACAGGTTGGGCTTATTACTTCCCACAGCAAATAAGGAATAGACTAACAACTGAAGACTGTTCAACGATGAGGTGTGAGTTTTTAAAAGTCTTGATCTGGGACAGGATTAGGGAAGTGAATTAATTATGGCAAGCCAACTTGCATTAACGGCAAACAATACTTAATCAACTTGACAGAATTTTTATCAAGTAAGAGATAAAGTTCACGAAAGTTGTAGTCACGCTGGACTTGCAGGAGGCTTATGTAAGCAGCTATATAACAGGCCTAATTTGAAGCACATAGTATGAAAATGACATTAACACCATAGATGGACACAAAATGCTGGAGTAACTCAACAGGACAGGCAGCATCTCTGGAGAGAAGGAATGGGTGGTGTTTTGGGTCCGGACCCTTCTTCAGACTCATGTTGGCTAATTAACTGAAGGTTGATGGTCATCATGAATGATGGTTTTCACACTGGGGGAGGGTAAATAGTGGCAGTTTCTGTTTGGTTGTATTTATAAAGTGGATTTTGGGTTGGAGACAACAAGCCACAATTTCTAAATGGGGTGATGACATGTCAATATTGTGAACTGTGAAGTAGATAGTGATGGCTTGCAACAGGATGTAAACAGGCTTGTGAAATGGGCAGACACTCATCGAAGTTAAATAACACAGAAAACAGGTCCTCCAGCCAAACCAAGATAGACACAAAAAGCTGGAGTAACTCAAAACAGGCAGCAGCTCTGGAGATAAGGAATGGGTGACGTTTCGGGTCGAGACCCCTCCAGCCAAATCTGTCCATGCTGGCCAAGATACCTTGGTGAGCTAGTCTCATTCGCCTGCATATCCCTCTATACCTTTCCTATCCATGTATCTGTGCAAATTTATTTTGAACAGACTAATTGTACCCACTCCCACAGCTTCCTCTGGTAGCTTGTTCCACATACCCACCACCTTCTGTGTGGAAAAGGCTGCCCCTCAGATCTTTTACATCCCCCCACCCCCTCTTAGCTTAGATCTATGACCTCTAGTTTTAGGCTCCCCATTACTGGAAAAACACAGTGACCATTCACCTTGTGTGCCTCGTGATTGTGTATACCTTTATAAAGTCAGCCCTTAGCCTCCTCTGCTCAGGGGGAAATATCTTGGTCTATTATTGCTTCTCTGAATAATTCAAACCCAATAACAAACATAGAAGTGTGGCAGATTTTAAAGGGTAGAATTGATACTTGGATTAGTGTTATATTTCTGAACGGAGGCACAGGTAGTAAATGGGATTGTGTACTTATTTCAAATTATATGTTGTGTGTCTCCTTGGAAATCACTCCGATTTTAAATACCATATCAGATTTAGTTTGTAATGCATATCGTTCAACATTGTTGCACCAGATCTGACAGCTGTCCACAATGCAACTTAAACACATAGTCAGAAAATAGTATTTACATTTGATCTGCAATGTTCGTTAGCACAAGGAAGTGCACAAACTTACTTATATAAAGGGGATTATATTCACGAGATTCTGCTTTACTGATAATCTCACACTGTTTGCATATAGGATTGTAACACAATGTTGCATGCATGCGACTAAACAATTTACTGCACCAGTTTCCAAGGTTCTGAAGCTTGTTTGGGTTCATTGTAATTGACTACGTCAAATCGATAATTTACTGAAATCACCTTAATGGACAAAGATGGCCCGTTTGATTGGATTGCAGCTTTTGAGATTATGGTAAAGATTTTGACCAATTAACCATGTTTCGTATCACCTTGCAGGGTGATAATAAAAAACTGCAATGTGGCCTTAAGTGGGAGTTGACTTCACTTATGCTCTCTTTTGCTGGAGATAACATATCAGACTGATGTATAGTACAGTTTAACTACAAATGAGCAATTTCACACCAATGCTTTGCACAATCATCTCAAAGAATCCTTACATTGAAGTTAAATGGTAAGAATTTAAGAGACATTTAGAGAGACAAATGAATAGGCAGGGAATGGAAAGATGCAAACCATGCGCAGGAAAATGGGATTAATTTAATTTGGTATCACGGTCAGAACATATTATAGCTGAAGGCGCTGTTCTTGTACTCCAATGTTCTGACTATATTTCAATTACTTCCTTTATATTGGTCACAGTGTGAAAACAGAAAGAAAGTAGTTCTACTTCTCGAAATGTATTTTGTCCTGTTCTTGAACTTCATTTAACCTGTTCACTGCCAAGATTTGTTTTCACTTATATACTCTGACCCGAGTATAGTCTGACCCGAGTATACTCGGGGGTGGCACTGAACAGGTTAAAATCAGTTCTAGTTTGTGTCGTCTCTCCTTGTTCTTCACCCAAACCCATCTTTTTTTTTTAAATCTAGAACATGTCTGCCATTCCACCTGGAGTTCAGCAGTAGCCTCTTCACAGTTCACTACACATCCAAGCATGCATCAAATGCAAACTTGGATTCTATGACCAGACTCCCCACCGTTTACTTCATCTACACTTCACGATGCCTTGGAAAAGCAGCCAAAATTGCGGTATTTTCAACGTGACCAACGTCTTCAACATGACCAGCTTAATCTTGTAATTATTTTGCGATCAATCAAGTTGCACACAAGAAGCAATACAACCAGCTTTTAACTTGCCATTGCTGTTCATCTTTTTATGTCATGCCATGCAATAACATTATTGCCAGCAAAAGGAAAAATCCTCCATGAGGTATGTGCTTAAAGTGAGGTTTACATTATCCACAGGATAAAATGGGCGTTGCCTTTTAGTTAATGCTCAACATTACCTGCTACCACCTTTAACCATATAACCATATAACAATTACAGCACGGAAACAGGCCATCTCGACCCTTCTAGTCCGTGCCGAACACATAATCTCCCCTAGTCCCATATACCTGCGCTCAGACCATAACCCTCCATTCCTTTCCCATCCATATAACTATCCAATTTATTTTTAAATGATAAAAACGAACCTGCCTCCACCACCTTCACTGGAAGCTCATTCCACACAGCTACCACTCTCTGAGTAAAGAAGTTCCCCCTCATGTTACCCCTAAACTTCAGTCCCTTAATTCTCAAGTCATGTCCCCTTGTTTGAATCTTCCCTACTCTCAGTGGGAAAAGCTTTTCCACGTCAACTCTGTCTATCCCTCTCATCATTTTAAAAACCTCTATCAAGTCCCCCCTTAACCTTCTGCGCTCCAAAGAATAAAGCCCTAACTTGTTCAACCGTTCTCTGTAACTTAGTTGCTGAAACCCAGGCAACATTCTAGTAAATCTCCTCTGTACTCTCTCTATTTTGTTGACATCCTTCCTATAATTAGGCGACCAAAATTGTACACCATACTCCAGAATTGGCCTCACCAATGCCTTGTACTATTTTAACATTACATCCCAACTTCTATACTCAATGCTCTGATTTATAAAGGCCAGCACACCAAAAGCTTTCTTTACCACCCTATCTACATGAGATTCCACTTTCAGGGAACTGTGCACAGTTATTCCCAGATCCCTCTGTTCACCTACATTCTTCAATTCCCTACCATTTACCATGTACGTCCTATTTTGATTTGTCCTGCCAAGATGTAGCACCTCACACTTATCAGCATTAAACTCCATCTGCCATCTTTCAGCCCACTCTTCCAACTGGCATAAATCTCTCTGTAGACTTTGAAACTCTACTTCATTACCCGCAACCCCACCTATCTTAGTATCATCTGCATACTTACTAATCCAATTTACCACACCATCGTCCAGATCATTGATGTACATGACAAACAACAGTGGACCCAACACAGATCCCTGTGGCACCCCACTCGTCACTGGCCTCCAACCTGACAAACAACCATCCACCATTACTCTCTGGCATCTCCCATTCAGCCACTGTTGAATCCATCTTGCTACTCCACCATTAATACCCAACCATTGAACCTTCTTAACCAACCTTCCATGAGGAACCTTGTCAAAGGCCTTACTGAAGTCCATATACACAACATCCACTGCTTTACCCTCATCAATTTAACGAGTAACATCTTCAAAAAATTCAAGAAGATTAGTTAAACATGACCTTCCAGGCACAAATCCATGTTGACTGTCCCTAATCAGACCCTGTTTATCCAGATGCTTATATATATTATCTCTAAGTATTCTTTCCATTAATTTGCCCACCACTGACGTCAAACTAACAGGTCTATAATTGCTAGGTTTACTCTTAGACCCCTTTTTAAACAATGGAACAACATGCGCAGTACGCCAATCCTCCGGCACTATTCCCGTTTCTAATGACATTTGAAATATTTCTGCCATAGCCCCTGCTATTTCTACACTAACTTCCCTCAATGTCCTAGGGAATATCCTGTCCGGACCTGGAGACTTATCCACTTTTATATTTCTCAAAAGTGTCAGTACTTCCTCTTCTTTGATCCTCATAGTTTCCATAGCTACTCTACTTGTTTCCCTTACCTCACATAATTCAATATCCTTCTCCTTGGTGAATACCGAAGAAAAGAAACTGTTCAATATCTCCCCCATCTCTTTTGGCTCTGCAGATAGTTGGCCACTCTGACTCTCTAATGGACCAATTTTATCCCTCGTTATCCTTTTGCTATTAATATAGCGGTAGAAACCCTTCGGATTTACTGAAAGATTAGATTAAGATAAAGCTCCAAATGATTGTATCAGGCCGTTGTCAGCTTGGACTACTTAAAATGATAGCCCGATTCACTGAAGAACTTAAAATATTTTCAAAGATGCTCTAACCAAAAAGGGAATTCAGCAATGAAGTATGGAACTGGTTCCAATAATGGCAAGTTTAATGTGCGAAGAGAGACTGAATAGATTGGGACTAGACTTCTAGTTTATCATAATGAGGGGAGATATCATTGGAGCTTACAGAATTTCTAAAATGCTTGAGAGGCCAGGCACAGGGAGGACTTCATTTCTCTGGTAGGTTCATTTCAGAGCAAGCTGTACTTCAGTTAGAACTGATGGGAAGTGAAATTACTTCATTGAAGGTGAGAGCAAACTTTGACATTCTCCATCCTGGAGGGCTGTGGAGGCTTAGTAATTTGTAGTCAAGAATAGCAGAGATTGATGGATTCCTGGACACATGCGACACAGTGGTAGAGTTGCTGACTACTGCACCAGAGACTTGGGTTGATCCTGACCACGGGTGTCGATTGTACGGACTTTGAACGTACTCCCTGTGACTGCGTGGGTTTTCTCTAGGTGCTCCAGTTTTGTCACACGCTCCAACAATGTACAGGTTTGTAGTTTAATTGGCTTTGGTAAAAAATTGTAATTTGTCCCTAGTGTGTAGGATAATATAGAAACATAGAAATATAGAAAATAGGTGCAGGAGTAGGCCATTCGGCCCTTTGATCTTCGGCAATATGATCATGGATGATCATCCAACTCAGTATCCCGTAGCTGCCTTCTCTCCATACCCCCTGATCCCTTTAGCCACAAGGGCCACATCTAACTCCCTCTTAAATATAGCGAATAATGCTAGTACACAGTGATCGCTTGTCGGTACGGACTCGGTGGGTTGAAGGGCCTGTTTCCATACGATGTGTTTAAATCAAGGGATGAGGAAAATAACATGGAAAGAGAAGATCAGCATGATTTTGGTGAAAGGTGGAACCAGCTCACAGTTGAATGTCCGATGTTGGGGAGTCCAGAACCAGGGGCCACAGTTTAAGAACAAGGGGTAAGCCATTTTGAACGGAGATGAGGAAATACTTTTTCACACAGAGAGTTGTGAGTCTGTGGAATACCCTGCCTCAGAGGGCAGTGGAGGCTGGTTTTCTGGATGCTTTCAAGAGAGAGCTAGACAGAGCTCTTAAAGATAGCGGAGTCAAGGGATATGGGGAGAAGGCAGGGATGGGGTACTGATTGTGGATGATCAGCCATGATCACATTGAATGGCGGTGCTGGCTTGAAGGGCCGGATGGCCTCCTCCTACACCTATTTTCTATGTATCTATGTCCTAATCCTGCTGATGATTTTATGTTCTAGGTTTACCCAGTTCTGATGAAAGGTGGTCAACTGTCACCTCCCTACTCAAGTTCAGACAAGTTCAGAGATCACCAATGAATGGCAACAGAGGCAATGCCGTCTATATACTGTGAACAAATACAATTTGGACTCCAGGATGCTGTCACACTTGCTAAGCATTTCCACCATTTTCAGGTTTTCTGTCTCATACTAGTCCAGCACTCATTCCATTCATACTCAGAATCACGTTAATCCCTGCACCTCCAGCAAGATAACCCCACGACAAATGACAGTACATTGGCAGCAGAGTGACCTAGGAGTCTGCAACATGTCTCCAGAAACCCTGTGAAGTTTCACGTTACCAGGTCAAAACATGGACAACGGTATAGCAGAGTGAACGTCGTTACTGGACCAGCAAATTCTGATCCAGACATGAGCTTGAGTCCCACTACAGCAACCAGTGAACAAGCTCAAGTTATTAAATAAATCTGGATGAAAATCATAATGAAAATCTGTCCAATTCATTAATTTGATTGAGGCAAGGAAATCTGCCATCAATCTGAGTCCAGGCATACCAGTGTGGTTGGCTGTCATAAAAAGGAACTGCAGATGCTGGTTTACACTAAAGGTGGGCACAAAATGCTGGAGTAATTCAGCAGGTCAGGCAACATCTCTGATGAAAATTGATCGGTGATGTCTCAGGTCAGGACCCTTCTTCACACTGTGTGAGGGGGAAGGGAACTGGAAGCATGTAAAAAAACAGGACAAATTGAGGCCGGCAGCTGATTAGCTCGGGCAAGGAGGTCCCCTGAAAAGTTGCTCATCCTATATTATTGGAAATTGAGTAGCAATCCCTACAGTCAATTAATTAATCAAATCCTTTGTGCTCTGCAAAGAGTGCAGGATTCAAAAGGCCAGTATTTACAATATCTTGTTGAAACCAGCCAAGAACATAAGTGAACACATTGCACTGCATTATATACACGCCTCCCTAATCCCGGATACCAGGAAAGAGTCTCCCCCTGGTTGAATAAACTCAAACAATTAAAAGTGACCTCTTATTTGTTTTTTGGGGTCCCGGGATTGGGAATGATGGTCCACCTCTCTCAAAACCAAAGGGATCGATTTGAGATGGGAGACACTTCTGAGTCACACTTGACCGTAGCTACTAGACCTCCAGCAACAGCAGAAGAAATAGGAGAGATGATAAAAAGGCTGAAGGACAAACAGTCAATTCATTTTTTAATGTTGCCAATGGTTAAAGAAGAGATCCAGATTGACTCTTTAATGACTCAGAAGGAAAGATTACATGGGTCAGAAAGGAATGGGACATTATTTTTGAAAAGCAACAGCCGCCTACTGAAGATCCGCCAAGGTTACCAATGGCTCTGGTCCAAGTACCCTCTGAACTATGGGCAAAGCATAAGGATCATGCGGGGCGAGTGCAATCAGCCACTGAACATATAAAGTGACTTTAAACAAGGGGGCTGCTTTGCCATGTTTAAACAGTATCGACTGACCCCGGAGGCTGAAGAAGGGATAGCTAGTATAGTCATCATGTCTTTATTACAACAAGGAGTATTAGTGAAAACGCAAAGTCTGCGTAATACTCCTATTCTGCCAATCCCAAAAGTGGGAAGACGTAATGAATGGCATTTTGTCCAAGACCCGAGAACTATTAACAAAATAGTGATCCCCATTGCTCCTTTAGTACCTGACACCAATATTATTCTGTCATCTATAGCGGCGGAAGTCGACACATTTACAGTAATTGACTTATGTTCGGCCTTTTTCTCCATACCCCTGCATAAAGACAGCCAGTTCCTGTTTGCTTTTACCTGCAAGGATCAACAATACACCTGGACTAGACTACCCCAGGGGTATACTGAAAGCCTGGCCGTATATGCAGCAGCAGTGAAAAATGATCTAGAGGAGTCAATTATCAGAGGTATACTTTGATTCAGTATGTCGATGACCTTTTCGTAGCCTCCGTGACTGGTCCTGATTGTAAAGAAGACTCAATTAAATTGCTGCAACATTTGGCAGGAAGAGGGCATAAAGTATCTCTGGGAAAATTACAGTTCTGCCAGCCTAGTGTAAAGTATCTGGGATTCCAGCTGCAGGAAGGCAGAAGGAGATTTGGATGTGACAGAATAAAACCAATAGAGAACATCCCGGTCCCCAGGATGAAGAAGGACATTCTCTCCTCCTTAGGCATGGTGGGTTACTGCAGGCAACGGATCCATGACTACAGGGAACTAGATGCAGCATTGCGTTCAGCCACCTTGCAGACTGAACCCTCCAGAGTAGCATGGACTGCAGAAAGAGACCAGTCATTTAGAAATCTAAAGAACGCTATGGTTACTGCTCCGGCACTGGGATTGCCAAACTATAAAAAAGGCCCTTTCAACTTTATGTAAATTAATCAAAGGGGTTTGCGACTGGGGTCCTGGCTCAAGAACATGGAGGGGGAAAAAGACCGGTAGCCTATTATTCCGTGGCTTTACCAGCTGTAGTAAATGGCATGCCAACCTGCTTGGGAGCTGCAGCGGCGACGGCTGCAATGATAGAAAAATCAATCCCCATCGTTCTTGATCACCCGTGTGTAGTGATTGTTCCTCATGCCATGATGTTATTATTGAACTCAGCAGCTACACAGCATTTCACAGCCGCTAGAAGAACAGGATATGAAGTTATCCTTCTATCAGATCCGAACTATACTTATCAGCGATCACCTGCTATAAACCCAGCTACCTTTGTACCACTGCCAGAAGAAGATTGTGACCATGATTGTCTATTGCTTGTAGAAGCCACTGCCACTCTGCGGCTGGACTTAGAGTCATCCGATTGATAATCCTGATCTGGTCCTATTTACTGATGGCTCTTCACACCGACCTAGCAATGACAGATTATTAGCAGGATATGCAGTGGTCACGCCACACCAAGTGCTGGAGGCGTACGCTTTACCATTCGCAACGTCTGCTCAGGCAGCTGAGCTGTATGCCCTGACTCGTGCCTGCATATTGGCAAAAAATAAAAGTGCTAATATCTACACCAATTCTCACTATGCGTTTGGGGTTGTACATGACTTCGGGCAGTTATGGAAAAATAGAGGATTCATCACATCAACAAGAAAGACTATTAAGCATGATGAACTGGTCTTAAATTTATTGGATGCTATTCAATTGCCACAGCAAATTGCAGTTATTAAATGCGAGGCTCATACATCATCGGATGATGATGTATCAAAGGGAAACAGGTCAGCTGATTATGTAGCCAAACAAATTGCCCTCAGGCAAACCTTGCAATTACAAGCGGCTAAAATTAAGTCTGCAGCACAAAGAAAGCTCCCGAGTAGCATTGATGTAACCCAGTTAAAGGACGCCCAGAGCCTAGCATCACTCCAGGAAAATAATTCCTGGAGCAAAGCAGGGTGTTATCAAGACCCCATGGACTGGGTCCACCCTGATGGTCGGGTAGTTTGCCCCAGGAGCCTATTTTTTGTCCTTGTCCTGCCTAACTCATGGACAGGTTTACATGTGAAAAGGGGATTGGTACACGCATTGTCCCAGCAATGGTATGCACCAGCTATATCAGTCATAATTGATAAGGTTGCAAGAACATGTCTGGTGTGTCAACAAAATAATAGAGGGAAGACGCCTGCAAAATTTGATCACCTACCACAACCTGAAATGCCTTTTGAGAATTTGCAAATTGATTTTGTACATATGCCAGCAGCAAAGGATTTTAAGTACATTCTGGTCATAGTTGATATGTTCTTTAGATGGGTGAAAGCACACCCCACAAGGAGGGATGATGCAAAGACGGTAGTCAATATTTTAAATGAAAGAAATAATACCTAGATTCGGGATACCCATGGGAATAAACAGTGACCGAGGAACTCATTTCACCAGTAAATTAGTTCAGAACTTGTCGAAGGCTCTTGGGTTCCAGTGGAAATTACACATACCATATCAACCATAGCCCTCAGGGATGGTAGAAAGAGTAAATGGTGAGATAAAAGCTACTTTAGCCAAAGTATGCCAAATAAACTGGTCTTGCCGCAATAAAATGTCTAATGGCTAAGATGGGAAAGGCATTATGCAACATA